>NC_141063.1:15384810-15589810 GCF_041138505.1 Cibotium barometz
CAAAAGTAAATAACTCATATTAAGATAAGGAGCGTTGGATTTACATATTCAAAGAGTGTTTATAGCCAACCAAAGTAGCCAAAGCAAAAAGTCCATTGGGTTAATAGTATGGGCTGTTTTAGACAGCTAAAGCAAGAGGTACCTTAGGTAAATGGTTATAGCCAAAGAGGAGGTCCCTTGGGTAAATGGTTATAGCCAAAGAGGAGGTCCCTTGGGTAAAAGGTATGTGCTCTTTTAAGGAGCTTCTTCATGTGAAAATAAATAAAAAGGCATAAAAAGGCTATAAAGGAATGAAAATGAAATGGATAAAAGTTCCTAGTAGGTGGTGGATATCTTGGAAAATGTAAATGGCAAACACATGTATGGAAAAAAGATAGCAAACCTATGGCACTTACCAATGTAACTCTTTCACATATTAAATGGGTAATTGCAAACATTTTCCTATATAAAAGACCCCAAAAACATGCTATCTCTAAACAAATGTCCAATTTTGTGTAATGTAAAAAATAAAAGATGCCCAATTTTTACAGATTTTTAAAATTTTAATTATCTTTTAATATATCTCCATCTAAAATGGGATTTAAAATTATCCAAATATAAAAAACATAAATTCAAGGTAATCAATATTTACATGCTTTTTAGCATATACAATAATCATTTTAGTTAAACAATATCAATAAGTAGTAAAAATATATAGGTTTTTGAGATTCTACATATCTAAATGTTACCCAATGAAATATTAGAGCCTTGAATTGGAATCATAAAGCATGATAAGGGTGCTAAAATATGGGTGTTAAATGTTTAATGCTATTAAAGGGCTACATTAATATGGACACTCAGAATTTCAGATGCCGTTCAAAGCATAGTTATAGCCTACAAGATAGTTCCAAGATACGATGCTAGAACACCCAACAATTTGTGCACTTACGAGAAAGAGTGCTAGCCATGTACGATATTTATGTAATGGGTTGAGCATGCAAGTTATTTACATTGAAATCATCAAGATGTGTTGAAGAAACTTAAAGATCCAATTAGTCACATTTTGATGAGAATTAATTGTTTCCTACAAACCAATGTAAAATACAAACTATTTTCAACCATTACAACAACAACTAAATAAAAGCTTTTAAAAAAACTTGAATAATGTAAAAACTTATTTTAAAAAAAGCTAATAAAACATGAAAAAATAGCATGAGAAGAAGAAAAAGAAGGTTTGTCATAACGTTGGGAAAAAAACCTTTGTTTCTATTTAAACAAATGAAAATTTGGGATATTTAAGTCCTTCTTTTATTTTAAGAATTTCTTTTTATTAGAAGTATAGCACTTTTGGTCTTAAAACCATGACTCTATTTAAGTCCTTCTTTTATTTTAAGAATTTCTTTTTATTAGAAGTATAGCACTTTTGGTCTTAAAACCATGACTCTATTTCAATTGTACACACACACACACACACACACACACACACAAAGTTTACTAACAATTACATCGTATTTACTTTTGGTCTTAAAACAATGACTCTATTTCAATTTTACACACACACACACGCACACACACAAAGTTTACTAGCATTTATACCATATCCTAAGTATTCTTGCCAAATATGCAAGATTCTATTTAGACTTACGTGCTTTGCCTTATGTGCATTAGGTGTATAAATTAGTCTTCATGCTTTAGATTATTTCGTGTAAGATCTCGTGATATAAATATCTAGACAACATGCCACATCGAGTTGGTCATTTCATGGGAATATAAATAGAAAAATTGAGATTTTTTTTGAAAAAATCCTTTAGTGATACACAAAATTTCAAGTTGTTTATTTTCACACTCATGCATACATGATTGACTAAGATTCTGTTGGTGTGATAATCCGTAGAGTGATACAAAGTTTCAACCAACATTCAAACTCAATGTTTAATTTGACTGTTTCATGCATATGTAAATCACTTCAAATAGAAATGATTATCTCATAGACAACATGCCACATCGAGTTGGTCATTTCATGGGCATATAAATAGAAAAATTGAGATTTTTTTTGAAAAAATCCTTTAGTGATACACAAAATTTCAAGTCGTTTATTTTCACTCATGCATTATACATGAATGATTAAGATTCTATTGGTGTGATAATCCCTAGAGTGATACAAAGTTTCAACCAACATTCAAACTCAATGTTGAATTTGACCGTTTCATGCATATGCAAATCACTTCAAATAGAAATGCTTATCATTTTGTTCTATTAGTGCTTCAAATGCCTAATTTTGGTTTTTCGAATAGCCATTTTGATACAATGTCTAAAGTATGTCTTTAAATTTTTCCTACACTACACATCATACATGATCAAAGCTTGAAGAAACCTAAAGATCCAACTAGTCACATTTTCATGAGACTTAATTCTTACACCAATGTAAAATACAAACCATTTTCAACCATTGCAACTAAACAAAAGCTTTAAAATACTTGAATAATGTAAAAACTTATTAAAAAAGGGTAAGAAAACATGAAAAAATAACATAAGAAGAAAAAGAATAAAAAAATTGTGGCAAAATATATCCTGACTTGGTCGAAATTTTGGACATTAGGTGTACTTTTAGAGAAAAATTAAAGCAAATTCAGCTTGTCGCGCGATGAGATAAACATTACATCATGGTTCACAAACTCTTAACCTCTTTTAATATTTGAATTTAAGAAAGAGGCAAACACTACTACAATATCTTCTAATTCCCACATCCAATTTCGATGGTACCCGCGCCGTTGAAATGAACATCGAAAAAATTATCTATGCTTGTGTCGAAATAGGCGTCAAAATGCGGGTCGAAAAAATCGTCAAATTAGACATCGATGTTTTTTTGGTGTGACTTCTGAAAAAAATTTAAGTGTTTTTAGTTCTCATAGTCCTTATCAACCCGGTTTTTAGTTACTTTTCAAGTAAATATAAAGATATATAAAAATATTTATAAAAATTAATATGCCAATATTTGTCTGCCAAATCTTGCACTAATGATCCCAAATATGAGGATATATGTAGCAATATTTACAAGAAATTATGAAAACTATCTGCTAAAGACCCCATCTATAGTCCCAAAAAAGAAAACTGTGACAAAAACCAAGTATTTCTTGGCAAATAAAAATGAAATAAGATGTTATAGCTCATCATCGACTCTCTCATCCCCTCAGCTAGATCCATGGCTCCAAATACATCTATTTCTAGAAAGATCTTTCCATCTACATCTTCGTCAATGGGTGTAGCCTCGTTTGTTGGATGGAAGGTAGTTCATCCATATCATCCTCTTCTATTTCAGGCATTAAAGGTGGTTGTGTTGAAAGTTTTTCTTCAATTTCTTCTTAGAATTCCGGATTAGTTGTTTTGTTTTCTTCTGTCTCAAGTTCTAGTTGTTGAGTTACTATACCTTCATTTTCAATATCTGTTTCTTGTGCTTCTTGAGTGAGTTCCTCAATCTCTACTTGATCTGGTATTTCCATATCTTCAAATGTTTGTTTACTGTGTGGATCAATTTGGATTACAAACAACCACCTATCATTTCTCGGGTCCACCATGAAGACACCGTGTCACAATGCTTTGGTAGCACAAATGTGTCGCTTTGGTTTGTCCATATCGTTGTGGAATCTACTTGAACAAATCCACTCTTATCTCTGTGTATGGTTGCTTTTGGGCCTTGAGTCACCACCTTGAGCCACTTCACATCAAAAATGAACATAGAAAACTTTCTAAACCCAACCTTGATAATGTCTTGTATCGTTCCATAGTAATCACGCATGCCAACTTCACTAGTTAGGTCACTTGAACTTGAACGACTTTCTTGCATGAAATTTGCCTTGAAACTGTAATCAAATGTTATGCAATCAAATGTTATTCTTTTCTTATCTATTCGTTCCACTGGAAAGTGATGAGACCGTGTGACCAAAGCACACCAAATTTGTGATACTACAAGTGAAAGAAGATCATGAAATTGTATCAAGAACAAAAACTTATACAAGACTATGTCTTACGGTTTCTTGTGTACATATAAAAACTCACTTACATGGTAATCACAACCTTGTGCAATCTCTTCCTCCTCATCACTTATAACCTCTCCACTGTGTTGAAGCCATCTACCAGACGAAAATTCTAGAAGTTGAGCAAGTGAATCTGGGTATGACAATGCTCTAGTTGTTCGACTCTTTCTAAAATTCAAATAATCTTAGTCTCTTTCCCTCTTTTCTAGGTTATACCTCTCGATCCATTTCTCCATAGCACATGAGTTGAGGATGCAAAATTTATTAATCTTCTCTCGCTAATGACATATCCATTGTTCTCTAAAGGCTTTGTCCTTGAGGCTCTTCCCTAACAAGCCAATCATCCTCTTCTTGTATCCACAATCATGGCATATCTGGGTCTAACATACTAAGAAATTATGTTATGTATACAAGATGAATAATGGTACATCCATGTGCACTCATGCACCTGAATGCAGCACTATGCCAGTTTTAAAGAGAACTTCCCTGTTATGTACTCAAAGGTCACAAAACTTTAATTTTTATTAAGTAGAAGAAGTTACATAGCTCATGGAGCCGACAAAAATATGTTTATAAAATATGCTCATGGAGCTGACAAAAATGTATTTAGAGGCATTTCTCCTATACATAGTGCCTAGGACACAAGGCTGAACCTAATCATTGCTGCCCTCAGGGTTTCGCATTGGTCCTTGCAAAGAATATTCATAATGCAAAAAATAAGAGATGACAAGTGAGATAAAAAACTATTTTATGGTGAAAAATGTCGAGGCTTACCATATTGACCACATCTGTCAAGTTCACGTTGACGCCCTCTCGCTCAAATTGCTCGAGGAGGGCATGTGTGCCATGCTTTAGGGTGTACCTTTCCTCCGCATCACTCACTACACGACCCACCACTCTTTGCTAAAAGCATGAAGCATGAATACTTAACAAAAATGAAATGCCCATTATGCCAAAAAAAGTGAGTGAGTGTACTATTAATCCTTACAAAGTACATGTGGAAAGCATCCTAGCCACCGCTTCCAAGATGGGACATCCCTACACTCTCAATTCGCTTCACTGTGGCCTCCTCTTGCTTCTTATACTACCTGTTAGGGATTTGCATTGTGCTTTCTGCACTCCTCATCCCAAATCTCTTGTGTGTACAATGCCAAGGCTTTTCTCCCCCTATCTTTACCTTGTGTGTAACGTCGTTGCGCTATCATGAAATTGTATCAAGAACAAAAACTTATACAAGACTCGATGTGTGGTAGAGAGAGCTTGGACCTCAAGAGAAAATTATTGAAAACATACAAAACAAACATAAACCAGACATATTAGCAAAATAGTGAAATCACACACACACACACACACACACCCCACACCGCACACCACACATATATATAATCAAAATCAAAGGCAAAGAAATCAAAAGCAAGGCCTACCTAGAGTCTAAAGGGTTTAGGGTTTGCATGAGCCTGCAAAACAAACAAAACAAAGCATGTTAGCTAATTTTGAAAGACCACACACACCCCACACCACATACATATAATCAAAAGCAAGGGAATTGAAGGAGAAGGGCCACTTGGAATCTCAAAGGTTTAGGGTTTGAAACATGAGACCAATTAGAAACTGCAACAGAAACAAAAACACAACATGTTAGCAATGAAGAAAGACCACACACATACACAAAATCAGAAGCAAGAAAGAGTTGAGGAAAGGGCTTAGGTTTAGGGTTTAGGGATGGGGGAGGTGAGAAGAGAGAATACTCGCAAAATTGGGGAAGAGAATAGAACCTGTAGAGAAAAGTAAAAACACTATAAGTTAGATGTTGTGATTCTGTTAAAAATTCCCTAAAGTCGAAATAGTCATTTGAAATAAGCCTTGGTACAAGTGTCGAAAAGAGCATTTTAAAAATGTCAAAGTTTGACCTTGTGTTTTCGATGCTTATTTCAAAGTCTATTTCGATGTCAAAATATGCCTCGGGGGGTGCACTACTAGAAAACCCTAGGTATCACGTGCGCTCAAGAGGTATTTAAAAAACCCCTTAACTAAAATTTTCCCCCAATAAAACAACCCCTCTTTACTTATGAACTAACGGATTTTTTTCTAAAGTTGAATTAAAAAACCCCTCCTGTTAATGTAATCCTGTTAATTTTTCTCAATGTACCTAATTAAAAAACCCCTCCTATTGAACTCATATGGTACACTAACATTTATTGAGGTGAACCCCCTGAGAAATATGCTCGCTTTAGTTCACGTTTTCATGCAAATTCTCATTTAAAATTTGATTTTTTTGGCGACCCAACACCTTTTCATTAAAAATTAAAATATACCAACTAGGCCATGCATGAACTATAAAAGAAGCTCCGCCTCCCCCTCATTTAAACTCAATTTCACATGCGTATTCAACATACATGGAGCCCATGAGTGGTATGAACCTTTCAAATTTTATCGATTTAGAGGAGAAAACGTTGTGCCCATGCAGTTATTACAAGTACCAAGTCACCCGACGTCAAAGAAGTTGCAATGAGCATTCCAAAAAATGGGGCATATTTCCAGTGGAGCACTTACAACATCTACTTATTGGGTTCAATGTGCGTCCAGACAACAATGAACTCGTTAATCACATGGATATCCAACCTGAGGAGTGGAGCAAAAGAGAAAGGGGGGAAGATACAACCTCGATGGGATTAGAACTCGAGAAAGCTTTGATAGACTTGGATCAAGTTCTAGAACATGACATGGACAACATGATAGATTCCCTACACGACACAAGCCACAGAGTAGACGATCATGATTCAAAGCATGCAACGGTCCAAGAAGTAGAAGGCATCAGACAACGTGTGGAGCATGCTTCTCGAGAGGAGAAAGAGCGACATAGGCTTGCTGTCTACCACTTTACTATGAAGCACATTTTTTAGTTTTGTGCACTTGCCTTTGCATATTAAACTTGCCTTTGCATATTAAACTTGCAATCAATATATGGGTGGTGTGATATACGAGCATTTCAAAACTTATGGGGTATTTGTCCCTTCCCCTCTCTCTATGTTTGTCCCTTCCCCTCTCTATGTTTCACATGCTTGCATGAATGTCTTGTATTTCTCCTTTACTATTCGTTTTGTTATATGATATAGGTTATTGAAGGACCAAGTTCTACCAGAAGACAATGAGATACCTTCGGACCACGCATGAGCAAAATAAATGTTGCACTCCATAGAGATGGACTATAACACACTCCATGCTTGGAAAACCATCACAGGTGCTAAAGAGAGCAAGGCACAAAGGGATGATCTACAAGAGGTGGATCACATGCAGCACTTATGGGCACGGAGCGCAGACTGGATATGGGAAGGTGATTCTCCCTAGAGCACCTTAGGTCTTAACCAAAGAAGAGCAACAACATGTAAATAATTTTGAGTTTCGTGCTCCCATTAGTTGTATGCACTTCTTGAAGGGAGCATTCACAAAGGATGAAGATCTTAGTGGCTTGAAGTTTCATGGCTCGCACACACTCTAGTGAGTTGTTACTAACACCTAAACTTTTTCTCTTGTAGAAAGCTTATATTTTTGACAAGTTTGCTGCACATGGAGGTGGAGTTCGAGTGTGCAATTCGATGGACAAGACACCTCCCTAATTCATTACCTTCCTAGCCTCTCTCCATCATTTATTCGAGTAATCCATTTGGAGTACTCTGAGGAGGCACAAGCAGAGCTCATCAAGTGTAAAGCGCTAAGTGGGGTTCTCATCAAAGATGGGCTAGCAAATAATGCAAACAAATGTATACTCATTAGCAGGGAGGCAACTATGTATACATTTGCAGGCAACTGCACCGGCCATGTGCTAAGCCATTGTGCTACATCAATCTCCAAAGGTGTAACCAATCCTAGTATTATAGCTAATAGCCTAGGTGAGAAAGCCACGCAGAGTGACCAAGATAAAGAAGCTCTCAGAAATCTTCTCAGAAACTTGTAATTTTCTTTCTACGAATTCAATACAAAATGTAAGCCTTTAATGCTTCTTAATATTAAACATGAATTTGAAGGCTTAAACCTAACATTAGTTAGAGGTTTCTGAGAGGTAAAAATATCAAAAAGAAGATCCTAAAAAAGAAGCAAATGATTTGGCCAACTTGACGTTCAACATTGAGTTGAGGCTAAAGTACTTTCAATTTAGTTTAAAATAAAGTTAGATGTATACCACGAAACATAGGATCATGTGAACAATGGCAATGAGTTGGATGTACACCACAAAACATAGAACCATATGAACAATAGCAATCATGAGTTTTAAAAACTGGAAAGATAAATCTTATTTTTATGTTGGAATTGAGGTTCAATTAGCTAAAATTAGTCATCATGAAAATTTAAATCATTCTATACTTAGTGCTTCATTAAAATCATGAAGCATGTAGGTGTGGCAGGCTAACTTCCACGTGATGTCAGAAGGCAACTTATCGGCCCAATCAAGCTTCCTGTGTTTGTTACCATAACAAAGGGCCAAAGGAGAATTGCTATGTCTATGGGTGGTAAAACTAGGGGTTTAAAAGTTAATGTAAGTTTTGGAATAAATTCAATGGTTTTGTGATATTATGGTTTGCTTGAGTATGTGGTTTAGAGGCTTCGCAAAGTTGATATGCATATTGAACTAGTGGGCCAAACATGGTATTTGAGGTCCAACAATGAAAATTCACAACAAAGACATCAAAAAGTGAATGTGATATGGATTTTAAAGGCTTCGATACTTGATCCTAAGTTGACCATTTAAGGTCCTCACAAGCTTCAACTCGATGTTAAACATTGAGTTTCCATTTAAAAAATGATTGGATGTAATGATGCATCAAATACTCTCATTAAATATGCAAATAAAATTCTTGATTCATAATATAGATTTTAAGGGAGCCTTTGACTAATGCCCTAGGTCTTTAATGTAGGTTTTAAGGGAGCTTATAATGTGACTAATGGGCCTAGGTCTTGAAGCTGATGTGCCACATTGACGTAAGGGAAACAATAAGAGTGGTAAGAGTGAATTTGTATTAAACAATGGGAATCATTCTTCATTTTAATGTGCCACATCAACTTATGAAGAGTTATGGATTGCTAATGGTATATAGTGGTGAACGTGCAACATCAAATTCATGGAAATTATTCAATCAACTTTGAGCAGCTTAATGCTAAACACCAACATTTCTAAGTTGAAAGTTTAAAAATTTTGATGCCAAGAACATTTTCTTTTCATGGAGGAGAGCCTTTAGTACATACAAATAGCATAAAGGTAGAAAAAGACAAGAAATATGTAAGACAAAATGATGTGAGATGGTGGTATTTTCAGTTCTTTCCTCGCCACCCAAGAGAAGTCTTTAGTAAAGTTTGTTGGAGATGACTAGAATGTTCGTTTTTTAAATTCTTTTTTCTAATCAATTGTGAGAGTGAGAACAAGTCTTGCATTGAATTTTTCATTTCAAAGGAGGATATATATACTTGTAGTCTAGAAGAGTTCCACTCAAGGAAGAGTTCCACCCAAGGAAGAGAGATATACTTATAGTATAGAAGAGTTATTGTAGAAGAGCTATTTTAGAAGAGTTATTCTATAGAGATAGTCTAGAAGAGTTAGTCTAGAGGAGTTATTCTATAAGAGTCCCACTTAAGGAAGAGGGAAAAATAAGAGGAAGAATACTCCTAGCACAAGTACTATAAGTCATGACAAGGTATATAAATTTAATTATTAAAAAATCTTGATACCTAAAAAGTTAACTAAAGATTTCCTAAAGGAGTAAATTCCTAGGGTGAATCAAATAGAGCTTCTTGAAGGTGCAACCAAAGTACAAACTAGGTGGTAGTCTCAAAGCTTTATCAACTTTAGGTCCACCTCAATCAAGATAATTTTTTCATAAATGGCACAAAGGAAGAGGCCTCACTGAGTCTACATCATATTGAGATGAAACTAATAATACGAAGGTTAGCCTTGATGTAGACATTACATAATAATATATAGATTTAATGACAGAATAGCTAGAATTAATTATGGTAATGTAGTTATTGAGCTAACGATTTATAATTATGAACATTTTTCTCTTGTCTAGTTTTTTTTTAAAAGCCAACCATCATCAATTGACAATTTGCATCATTCAAATATTATTAAAACTTGAATGTCAAAGCACTCATAACCAAATTTCAAGGTCAATTTTTATTGATATAATGTTCTTTCTTTTTTAGAAGTCATGTTTTTAGGCCATTTTGAAAATTCATTCACTCATGATGAGTAAAAGATTTTTCAAATTTACTTTATAAATGCATCTTTTTTCAAAATTTTCTAAAGATCCAAATGTTTCTCCTTAACAACAAGTATTACCCATTTAATTCACAATAGTGTTATGTAAACAAACCCATGAAACTCCATAAAAGGGAATCAAAAGAGAGAAATATATTTACGATGAACAATAATATATTTGGATGAATTATGTGACCATGCCAATCTCACCATGGAAGAGTATACTTTCCTAAGAGGTAATTTATCCACACAAATGGCCCACATGTACATAAATCTTTAGTAATAATTGGCTACATAATGGGAGAAATTATCATGGTAAACCGTTGGTAAAATGAAAAGATATATATTTGGAGCTTGAAAAGGAAGGGAACTTTCTTTAAAAGGTTTCCAAAAGTGGCACACTAGAGATTGAATATGTTCTTGGAGGAGGTGGTTAATGGAATTTAAGAAAGCAACTCTGATGGTGTGTCTCATGTTGGATGTGAATGCTCTTTTTGTCATATCTAGGCACTGACTAGCACATGCTTGTATGGCTTCCATTATGAGGAGTAGCCAGGGTTGGGTACCTGAGGCACTTGACATCCCCATGCTCATATGAAATATTCACATGACATGTTGGCCTAAGAGGCTAGATGGTGTAGAGATAAGTTGGATATCAATGCTCCATTGTAATATCTAGGCATCAAATAGCTCAGATTTGAATGGGCTCCTGTATGAGGAGTAGCCATGGTTGGTTAGCTAAGGCACTTGACATCCCTAGATTTAGATCATGTGGTGGCCTAGGAAGATAGATGGTGTAGAGAAAAGTTGGGAAAAAATAGTTACAATAAGCTACGTGCTAGAGTGGTCCATTTTTCCATAACCGTGAATCCATACCCTATCCATAATTTATGGGGAATGGAGCCAAAGATGATCCTCAATGGGCATGGGAGGTGCAAATTTTCTTGTGTAACACTATCTAGTGTTTCTTTATTAGTAAGCTCGGCACTATCTAGTAGTTATTTATTAGTAATTTCAGCACTATATTAGTAAGTTCAACATCGTAGATGGTGGAACCAATTATAATCATAAACTAAGACAGTCTAGTCATTGCATCTCCACATCCCCAAACCATTATAGCATCCATACTAGAGCCTTTTCTATATGGTTCATCAATCATCACTATAAGTTTACTAGTATATAGCCTCTATGTTAGTAATTTAAAATCAACCATTGAAGGTTCCTTCATAGGAGTCCTTCATAGGAGCACACACGAGTTCACACATCCATTATATCAAATCAGTAATACAATCTTGTTATCTATATCTTTCCAATTTAAGTTGATAGTTTTGTGCTATGAAAGATCTTATTGGAGAGTTATCTATACACTTGTCTACATACACTATTATATGTCTCCATACACACCTACATTGTATCCTCATACATAGCTTGATGGTGAGGAAAATGTTGCACTATAAACTCCCTACAAGAGAAAAAGTTTAAAAATGGATCAATGTGCATTAGTTATACTCATTTTGTAAAATAAATTTAGAGGATGCATTTCACCTTTTCTAGGAATGATGGTTGGTTAGTTAGACCTCTCTACAAACATATCAATAGAGCAAGGAGCCAAGAAGTCTTCACTTGAAAACATGCCATCCTAGGAGACACCACTAAGTTGGATCTTATGCTTATGAAAGTACGAGAATGGATTAGCTGATTGTTGCCAATAGTGCCATAAGGGAAGCTTGCAATTATTTACAATCAAGAGGTCAATGTGAGAAGCTGATCTACAATAATGTAGTCTTTGTAAAATAATCAAGAGGTCAATGTGAGAAGCTGATCTAACTGAAGGAAAAAATAATTAAAAAATATCAAGGGGAGCTTTTAAAATTATAAAAGAAAATTGCTAGTTAGGGTAGCCAATTGGCAACACTCTTAAAAGTATGTCTTAAAAAAGTGTTACTATTGTTATGTAGATGATATATTTTATTTTATAAACTGTCCTTTTCTTAAGTTGATAAAAATAAAATTCATAAAAATAAATTATTATTATTGATGTTCCTTTTGAAACTTCTTTATTTTATTTTGGCATGTATTTAAAAAAAGGAAGTAGTGGGAGTGCTAGAATAAAAACAACATCCTTTTTGTATATATTGTGGCTCAAATTGAAGAATTTTTATCTCACCCAAAAAAGGGATGAAATTTTACAGAATAAAACTATAAAGCTAGTTTGGTGGGTGGGTGTATGTATACACAATGTTCCTATGTTCTTCATCCTTTAATATAAACATCATGTATGCATGCATGTTGTTCCTACATTCTTCATCTTTACTTTAAACTTAAATTAATGTAAAGCATAAAGTCATTTAACACATGATATGATTTTATGAATGCTTGCATAATTGTATGGTAAGTGTGCCTACTAATAATTAGTTTTTGTTTTCAATTGAAGCTATTGCTAAGATAAGAAATGCAAGTCAATTATCTTCAAGTTTACACTCTCCAAGGTAGACAACTTAAGTTCTAAAATAATTTCATAGAAGGGCTAGATAAGTTTTAATTTAAAATCATAAGGCTAAAAATTTATATTATCTAAGTTCATTATTTCATCAGTGATGTTTTTATCAGGTTGTACACTTTTTTTGTTACATTTTTTATAGTGGCTACCCACAAGTTTTAATTTAATTTAAAATCATAAGGCTAAAAATTTATATTATCTAAGTTCATTATTTCATCAGTGATGTTTTTATCAGGTTGTACACTTTTTTTGTTACATTTTTTATAGTGGTGGCTACCCACATAAAGGCTTCTACCAATATAACATCTTAAGAATTTAAAGCTTCGCTAAGCAATGCTATAATACAATATAGCTTTAAATATAGTTAAATATCGGCTATTGTGATTTTCTACATGGATAAAAGATTTATAAAACCCTTAGAAAAACTAGCATTTAAATTTAAGTTTATTATTATTTCAATACACAATGTTTATGTTACTAAAGTAAAACTTTTTAAAATATTTATAGTATATCCTATTAGCATATTAAAATACTTTCTTGCACACTACAATATGATATTTTCTTTCATGGATGTGTGTGTGTGTGTGCATGCATGCATGTGTGTGTGCATGTGCATGTGTGTATGTGTGTGATCATGGGGGTGTGTGTAGAGGGAGGGGAATTTGGGGGGGGGGGGGGGTGGGAGAGAGGGGTATATAAATCTAGGGGTGCATCTTGTACATGTGCATGTGCTTAGAAAATAGATAACCTCTCAAAAGGGTTTTCTCGGAGTAGTGATTGCAAGTACAAGAATATAGAAGGCATATTAACTCGTAAAAGTAATGACTCATAGCATAAAAATATGCACATGTACATGTACATGTGCATGTGCTTAGAAAATAGTTAACCTCTCAAAAGGGTTTTCTTGAAGTAGTGATTGCAAGTACAAGAATATAGAAGGCATATTAATTCGTAATGACTCATAGCATAAAAACAAGGAGGGTGTAATATGGGATTCTCAATGAGGATGCCCACCAAGAAAAATTATGAGATTCTATAGGATCTATGAAGTGAAACTAAAAATTATCATAGAGTAACAATCTGAATACAATCCTAGGGCCCCAAGGAGAAGGGGGCACTAAATAATATGTAAGATATGCTTAAAAAAGGCTATCTTTTCTTGTGAAGTTATAGAAGATTTATAAACAAAAGGGATGTTTACATGTATAAGGTATTTGGATATATAAAGGATATTTATTTTAAAAAGTAAATGAATCTATATAATAATCAAAATATTATGGATGGGGTGAATCTAGATTATAAACATCCAAAGGAACATCCTATTTTTCCCTTAAACTTATAAGAAGGGGGCATATTACTCTTCTCTTAATTTCTCTCTTTCACTCAATATTGGTACTATCCTTTTTCTTTCTCTCCATGCAATGACATTTTTTATTACAAGCATGTTTGTTATATTAGTTAATAATGGATATTTCTTCAAGTTTATCATTACCAATAGTTTCCAAGACACTACAAAGAAAAACACATGGGTGATCACTTTAACTACTAGTGACCTCTTGATTTTATGTAGTATGTCATAATATTATTAATAATAACTCATTATCATCTCTTTAATATATTCATGATTATTTCATGTGATTTTTGTCACTCAGGTATTAGGATTTATAATAATGAAAATTAGAAAAAGAAGAAGAAGAAGAGAAAGAATAAAAATTAAAGGTGGGTCCCCTAAATATTACTAAGGATACCTAGGGCTTAAGAGATGTTTTTAGTTATTATCAATGTTCAAAATAAGGCTTTCCTCTTAAAATTGCAATTGCAAAACATTTAAGTGGTAAATCCATCATATAAAGGTAATTATCTAATAAATATAATATCCTCCTTGTTTTTACCATGAATACTATCAATTATTACACATGGACATTGATGAAAATTTTAAGAAAAAGGAATGAGAGAGAGAGAGAGAGAGAGGATAAAGACCTCTAAGAGTATGTGTGTGTGTGTGTGTGTGTGTGCACGCGCGTGTGTGTGTGCGTGTGTGCATGTGTGTGTGTGTGTGTGTGTGTGTGTGTGTGTGTGTGTGTGTGACCCCTCTGCCCCCTCCGTGCACCGGATTCCCGGTTGCTAGCAGCGGAAGTAGCTTCCTCTTGCACGGGGCAGGGTTTCCCACTCGAGGCCTTGCCCTCGAATGTCCGGCACGAGACTAATCTGGTGGTCATTCCAAAACCGAAATCGGGAAAATTTCCCTTGCTCGAAAAACGGGGATGATTCCACCTTTTTTTTTTCTTAACAAATTTTCTAACGGGGTCAAGAGAACTAAACTATTCTTCACCTGACTAAACCAGATAGAAGGAAAACTATTTCCGACTTAACTTGAAGAAATCAATGCTTTTTTTTTAACCGAAATCAGGCACAACCGCCGTTGATCTAATCATTTGAGAACGTCTTCAAGTTTTTATTTAACTACTCGAATTCTAAGCATATTCCTATTATTTCAATTTCATTATTAAAACTCCACTGATTCCAGCCTCGGCCCATGGGTTAGCCACCACCCAACCACTGGAATCGGTTGAACTAGACAATTACTCACCCACCCATAATTGAATGCCTTTCTTAACTTTTTCTTTTGAATACAGATACGCACACACTCCTCTTTAAAACTTTAACTTATAAAACAATCCATTGACACAGTTATTGATTACAGATGTCATAACTCAAAATTTCCATCCAGTCCTTTGTTTCTAAAAACAAACAGTATCACTCTGGACTCTCCGTTGAGACTAGCTGGTCAGCCAACGAGATCCAGTAACAGATTACAATAATCATTTCGTCCATCATACATATCTTCCACGACATACGCATGGGTGTCTTAGGCACCGCGAGCTCGTGCATTGCCTGGTCAGAACCCTTCAGGATCCTCCTTAGGTGTCCTGGCACTTCACTCAGGGGACCGCTTCATCGGCCTTCATCCATCGTACCACCGGAAGCACACCATTTTAACCGTACCGAGGCTGGTCAAGACTTGGGCAGTAGGCTTTGCCGCATGAGTTGCCCTTTGAACACTTCCCGCCACTATTGCAACCGAACTTCCCTTAGAAAAACATATACCAAATGCTCCCTCTCTAGTATTCTGGCATAAGACAGCCCTTTAAGAAAACAGGGTTTCTATGCAAGTTTTTAGTTTGATTTTTTTTTTGAATACAATGAGTATATCTTGAATTAGTATCCCCAAAACTTCGTGAACGGAATTCTGAATTTCATACCAGAATTCCTCGAATTCTGTAACCTTGATCCATAGATCAATTCGAAGGGTCTCAAACTTAGTTTCAAATTTGGCTGGAGTTTTGAGGGTATTTTCCTAAATTGGTCACATCTTCTTTCCTCAAAACTGACGAAAGAGTTTGGTCTTGGTCATAGTCTGATTCAAGGTTCGAGTCTGATAAGATTTTTCCTTAATTTTCTTTCTCGAAATGTTTGATAATTCAGTTACTATTTTACTGAATTTCTTTCTTTGAATATTCACTTAACTGGTTTCTAAATTAGTTACGAGTTCCAATGAGGAATAAATTAATCATTTATCTGAATATTTCGATCTCGATAGATTTCTTGAATTTTCTTTTTTACAATCCGTGTGACTATAAAACGATAGAAATTTCTCTCTTAGAGTATTTAATTATTCATTTATCAATTTCTCATAGAATTTAAACATAAAATTTAAGAGAATTCTAATTTTGATATAAAAATTCTTTATGCATCTATTTATGCATAAAATCAAATTTAATAGGAATAACACTTTTAAAATAAAAAGAATTTCTTTATGCATAAAAATTAATTTTTACAAGAATAACTCTTTTATAATAAAAATTTCCTTTATGCATCTTTCTAAGCATAGAAATTAAATTTAATGAGAATAACACTTTCCTAATAAAAAAATTTTCATTATGCATCTTTCTATGCATAGAAATTAAATTTAATATAAAAATAACACTTTTATAATTAAAAAAATTACCATTATGCATCTTTCTATGCATAGAAATTAAATTTAATGAAAATAACACTTTTTTATAGAAGTGTTATTTTCATTAAATTTCATTATGCATCTTTCTATGCATAGAAAATAAATTTAATGAAAATAACGCTTTTATAATAATAAAAAAATTCCATTATGCAACTTTCTATGCATAGAAATTAAATTTAATGAAAATAACACTTTTATAATAAAAAATTTCTATTATGCATCTTTCTATGCATAGAAAGTAAATTTAATGAAAATAACACTTTTATAATAATAAAATTTCCATTATGCATCTTTCTATGCATAGAAATTAAATTTAATGAAAATAACACTTTTATAAAAAAATTTCCATTATGCATCTTTCTATGCATAGAAATTAAATTTAATGAAAATAACACTTTTATAATTAAAAAATTTCCATTATGCATCTTTCTATGCATAGAAATTAAATTTAATGAAAATAACACTTTTATAATAAAAATATCCATTATGCATCTTCTATGCATATAAATTAATTTTAATAATTAATGTCAATGATATCCATGCATATTCATAGGTGAATATGTACATGGAGTAATTAGAATATTTCTTTTAGAATGCAAAAATGGTGGGAATTACTATTTTGGAATAACATAAAAACAAACTTTCTTTTCCACAAAATTCTGGAAAATTTTACCATAATCTCCTTTGTATGGCTGACCATTTTTCATTTTTTACGTTCTTTAATTGACTTAAATTAACCCAATTTAGATGTATAGGACTCTAATCTACACAATTTCTAATTTTCAAGAGAGTAAACAATAAGAAAAGTTTAATTAATCTTTTTGTTAATCTTTCTAGGATTAAGAATGGCTGGAATGTAAAGAAGAGAAGGGGGTGGCCTTTTCATCAAGGCATAGCATTTGAATTTACTTCAACCAACAATAAAACATGAAAATCAGGAAAACCATAGATTTAAAAATTAAACAAGTTAGAAAATTTAGCTTACATGGAGCTTGTAAGCTTGCTTACCTTTGGCTTGAGGGATTGAGGGTTCTACTCTTGTTTGAAGCAAGAGTGGCCACCAATTCTCTTTGGAGAGGATTAGGCCAAAAACAATTGAATTATCAAGAAATTCAATGTAGATGGCTCAGGGCAGTAGAGTAATAGTGCATAAACACCATTAAGCTTTTACAAAGGGGGAGGTTTCTATAATTTATAAGAAAAAATGAGCCTCAAACCCAGCAAACTGATTCTAGAATTTTCCAAATCTGTTTGGTCAGGTCAGTTCAGCTTACTTTTTGGATCTAGTTTTGAAATAGAAGAGAGGAGAGATGAAATATCTCATTTAATTGATTTAAAATTAGGGGATAATGATGAGAAAAAGGTGCCTACTTCATGAGGGGAGATCCCCACTCTGAGGTGTCAAAATTTAGTTTTTTTATTGTTTTTTTTGGTCCTTAGTCCACTCTTCATCTTATGTGAGCATTTACTCTTTTTTTTGGGGGGGCGGGTTTCTTTTATTCTTCAATTTATCTCCTCCCTACATTTGGATTAATCTTATTGGTCCATAAGAACCTTAATCCAAAATTTTCAAAAAATCTGGACCCTTAGGCTAAGGTCTTTTGTGTAGATTATAATTTATTTCTAATGCACCTTAGGAATTTATTTTTAAACTTATGTTTCGGCGGAATTTATTTTAATAAGAAAGGATATTTTTCCATCCAAAGATATCTAAAAACTGAATTATCTGTCTCTAGGCCAAAACAGGTATAGAAACAAGATCTTTTATTATTATGAAAAGGGGATTGATTACAGGGGAAGAAACTGGACATCTTGGGGGGCTGGGGAGGAATCTTACAGTGTGTGTGTGTGTGTGTGTGTGTGTGTGTGTGTGTGTGTGTGTGTGAGATGTGTGTGTGTGTGTGTGTGTGTGTGTGTGTGTGTGTGAGAGAGAGAGAGAGAGAGAGAGAGAGAGAGAGAGAATAGGATAGGGACATGTAACCCCTTTTTCTCATTGATTTCTTGAGGCATGCATATGGGTGTCAAATAATAGAATTCCAATCAGACTTTCTATCCTTGCCTTTGGCTCTTTTTGATACTAAAGTTATGTGATATAGTGTTCCAATATTTTTCTTAAATTTACACTTTACTTATCTTAGGATTTCTTTTAAATAGTAAAGATTCACAATATATTATACTATTGGCTATCTCTTTTTCACTAAACATATCTTCTTCTTTGAAAAAATGTGGGTGAATTAAATACTTTCCCCTAAATTGGACTCAAAAGCTTTATTTTCCTCTAGGGCACTTACATGTGGGAAGCATATCATACACGTAATAAAATATTTCAATGTTTAGGACTCCCTTAGAGGATTCATCTTGATTATAGCTATAAGAGGCCATTACAAAGGCTACAAATCTTTTAAATGTTTCCTTCATGTTGACTACAACTTTTAAATTGTATGGGGATATATGTAAGAGGCTAGTTATGACCCCTAGTACAATTTTGGTATTCCAGTATGGGGATATGTGTAAGAATCTAGTTATAATACTACTACACTTTTAGTATTCAAGTATTTATCATGCTAATAATTGAGAAATAAGATTGCTAGTTCTTTTCAAGCATAAGAAATATTTAAAGAACTTTTTTATGCTTATGTATACTTAAATCCCTTAATAGTCATGCCAATAAAAATGTGTATGATACTATTTTTAAATCAACCATAGCATCTTGCATATAGCATGTCATAATAGATTCAAGATCACAACTTGGCAAGAATGTAATTAAACATGTCGGCAAATTATAACTTTTTTGGGTACAATAAGGAGAACACAACAAGGAAGGACTTGATTTCAAAGATCTCCTCTTGTCTAAGAATAATTGAGGTAGGAAGATCATCATTATCCAGGAGAAACTATAGTAAGACAAATGCTATAAGGGGAATGTTTTTAATAATATCATTTGTAATGAATTTTGATGCACTTATTATTTAAATTTACAAATGGTTTTTCTGCATAAGTCTTGTTAGCCACTTATAGTTATGAGTTGGCAGCTTGAGAGATTTGACTATATAGAACATAGGCATTAATGTTTAAAACAACCCTTTTCTATGGATTTTGAATATTTAAGAATAAAATCACCACTTATTACCAAAATTTACTTTCTATAGGTATAAATGCTTGTAATGTGCATATATTTTTCCATGAAAAATACCATATTTGGTAATTAATCTATCAATCTATCTTAAATAATTTAAAATTATCTTCCCATGAAATCCATTTAAATGTAAATAACCTTAATTGGCTTGTCACACTGTGTGTGTGTGTGTCTCCATGCTCTTAGTAGGAAGAAAGACCAACTGTTCAAGGAAGGTGTACAACATAATCACTCATGACTTTATCAATGGGTTACTATGTAAACATATATAATGTGATGATTTTAAGAAAATAAAACAAGTGTGATACCGCTATTATATGTGGTTTTTGAAAAGCTTCATATTAGTGTGATTTTAGAAAAATCATAATTCTCAAAGTGATGGTAAGAAAGTGGTTTTCAGAAAACAATCTTAACTTTCTCCTATTTTATGAGGGTAAAGGAAATGCACTTTTTGAAAAGCACTCTTTAACTTCTCATTTATGTTGTGAGGACAAAGTAAATGGGGGTTCTAATTTCCACCATGTGTTAGAGAGGTTTTATTGGGTTTGATTTCAAGTTGATATGTTCTACAACACCCTTGTCTCCATTTGTTTAAGATCCTTTCAAAGCTATTAGATACTTTAATACGGTTATTATTCTAGGCATATTTCTAAATCTAAAAAATATACACTATACTTCTAACTACCTTACTTCTATTAGATATTATATACTTTAATATACACTATCCTTTCAAAGCTAGTAGATACTTCAATATACACTATCCTTTCAAAGCTAGTAGATACTTTAATATTGTTATTATTCTGGGCTTGTTTCTAAATATTAAAAAATATACTCTATACTTCTAACTACCTTGTTTGGATCCTTTTAAAGCTATTAGATACTTTAATATTGTTATTATACTAGGTTTTTTTCTAAATCTTAAAAATATACACTATACCTCTAACTACGTTATACTCCATTATCTGTTGATTCATGCTTTGTACTGTAATAGTTCTAAAATTTAAAAATTTCTAAAATCATTTTAAAGAGAAAAGATTTATGTAATTTAAAAAAACTTGTCACCTTTTTATATTTTTATAGGTTCATAAATTATATTCGACTATGATTTATGAACGAAAACTCTGCTATTATTCTTTAACAGATAGTAATACATATAGAACCAAAAAGACTAAAACATGCTTCTTTTCAATGAATGTTTAACATTAAATTAAATTTATTCAAATCTGACTTTGAAACCTTGTGAGAAACGTATTTCACATTATAATCCTCTAGAATGAATATACATGAGTCATTTCATGACTTTTCATTTTCTTTTATCTTCATTTCTTTCAAATTTAAAAAAGTTACATTTAATCAATTTTCTTTAGCTCAATTATAAGGCTATTTTTAGATTTTACATCACCACATATTTCATTGAACTTTCAATAATCCATAATTTTGAGTATTTATAAACTCAAAGATGTATAATTCTTTTTAGGTGTTTATAGAGTCTACTAGATCTTTTTTGTATCCCATTTATAAGTAATACATCAAAGATTTTTTAAGGAAATTTTTATATTCTTAGAAATGAGCTTCATGCTCCTATAAACACATATACTATTATGAAGCCATGCATAGGGTCAATAGAGTTACTCCCAAGACACTTTATCCTTGGGTTATTGACCCAAAACATGTATTTGAAATGGGATTGAGACGTGTGTGTGTGCGTACCTCCACACACACATGCATATGCATATGCATATAATGTGTATGCAAAGAGTCTATAAGGGGTGAATTAATAGAATGATATTTTCTTATACTAGAATGCATTTTCATAATCATAGCATTTAAACTCACTTTTACTACATTTCTACTTTTTTTTCTTTTTGTGGGATTGTGGCTATTATATCAAAGCATAAAATTATTCATTATGTGCTTTGGATCACATAGTAATTTAAATTTTATTATACAATGTGGTATAAATATAGTAGAAAAATGATAAAATGATTTTATTGGAGCTCTAGTTTTGGTTCAAAGCTTTAGCATAAGAAAAGATTTATGATTGTTTCAAACACTACAAGAGTATCATGGCAATGTGAGGCTATTTTTGAGGCACTTTATGAAAGGTATTCAAATTTTCAAGGAAAAAATGATGGCATGAGAGACTTTTACACACTCTGAAAATTGTTAAAGTTTCGTACTTCCTCTCAAGGGTTTATGAAAAGATTGTGTATCCCCCATGCATTAAAAAGCCACTTAAAAATTCATGTATCTTTGAGAATTTATTTCCTAGACATAACAGTTCTATAAATTTAAAAAGAATAAAATTACTCCTTATTTAACCGAACTTATGATGAAGATTTCATTGAAAAATCCTCTTACAAATGTAAAATTATCTTTAAGTCCGTGAAAACTTTTGTTGAACTCACATAATATCTTATATACTTATAGGTGAACCACCCAAGAAAATCATTGCTAAAAGCCTAACACTTCTCACACGTCATTTTTTATCTTTTTGTGAGTATTCTTGGAGAGTATATACATTCTTCTTTTTCACATGTTTTACCTCAACTCTATGCATATGGCATTCTCCTATCTTGAGAATGTAAAAAATGGAGTTGAACTACTCTTAGAAATTGAGAGGTTGACTTTTGTTTTCTCTATTGTGGTCTCTCATTTTTCTAATTGTAGAAGTAGGCTCCTATTGTTGTATATTAATGGGTGTGATTTGGTCAGCTGTATATATAAGAAACTCTACTAGGGTTGGTCTATGTGGGTGTCAAAATCTCTTACTCAAAATTATTTTGGGTAACTCTATATATAATGGGGCTGGGGACTCGGGCGGGACTCGGGCCAGTGGACTGTATGGGGACTAAGACTTATTACTTCTCTAATGGTAGTAAGACATTCTTGTGTGTAGGTAGACCTCTCCTGTTATTTTATAAAAACATTATAAAACCATATACATTCTTATTAAAAATAAAAGAGACTATAGTGAACTTAATTGATTCCAAGGTTATTGTGAACTTTCAGGCAAAGCTATGGTATCCACAACTAAACATTTATACATTTTTATGCATCTAGCTTAGCTAAAATATCCACAATCAAAAATTTGTATCATTAACATTTGTATGTATCAGCTAGGTCTTAAATAGGTCTAACTCATTTTTATTTGGGTTTAAATGAGTCATATATGTGTGGATATAATTAGGTCATGATTGGGTACAATTGAGGTCTCAATTACATCTAATTAAGTATTAATTGAGACCTTAACTAATTCCAATTTTCAGGTCTTAATTTGGATTCAATCGAGACCTTAATTAATTCCAATTTAGACATAATTGAGGTCTTTATTTGATTCTAATTTGAATAGAATTAAGATCTTAATTAATTTCATTTTTTTATACGATCAAAGTCTTAATTAAGTATTATATTTTGCTCCAAATGACAAAACTTTATGCATAATTAGATATAAATAGATCTAATTAAGATATAATTAGATAGAAATAGATATAAATATGCATAATTAGATATAAATTATATATAAGTAGAGATAAATGAGATATAATATGATCCCAATGGATTTCATTTTCTTCTATAATGTTGGATATTCTAAAGATACTACCATGCTTAATGTATTTAATGGATATAGTTGAATACAATTAAGCTCTCACTTAGATTCAATTAGGTCCAACTAGACTCAATTAGATCCTATAGTTGAATATAATTGAGTTCTCAATTAGATTCAATTAGCTCCAACTAGAATCAATTAGTTCCTATAGGTATAATTAAGATTCTACTTAGATATGATTAATTCTAGCTAGATATAATTATACTAAGTGTAGATATGTCTAACTAAGTTCAATTGATGTGTTCCAAAGTCTAGAAAGATAATTTATTCATTACATTTTTTTATTTTTTAGAGGAATTTGAGATTTAATCGAGCCTCAATTAATAAATCAACCTTAGTTAAGGCCAATTGATCTTAATTTATCATAATTAAGGTTAAATGAGATACTTATTTACAATCACATTGCTTCCATTTTACTTATTTAAACTTTGGTTGAAATGAATCATTGCGTTAGTATTAAAATTCATATTGAAGTAAATCATCATGTTGGTGTTAAAATTGATATTGCGTTAGTATTAAAATTCATATTAAAGTAAATCATCATGTTGGTGTTAAAATTGATATTGTAATTTGACTATTCCAATCTTCTCAAAGTATTGTTTCTATGCAATATAAGTGGTTATGACTACTTTTGGACTTAAATGCTAAAATAATGTCAATTCAACTCTCTTGTGAATGATTATTATAAAAGCATCATTAGTAGTGACATTGTCAATTTTTTTTATTTTAAAAGTTATAAGACCCATGCCGACAATTTTAAATTTCAAGAAGGCAGCACAACAAGCCATGTTCTCCCCTTTTGTTTGTTCTCTTTAAGTTACACTTCCTCTACCACCACCAAGGTACTCTCTTAGTCTCACTTTCTCTCTTATTGCATTATGGTTTCCCTATGCACATGTTCTAACTTATGAGAGTTTTCTTGATTATATTTTGCAAGTCTTGAGCTCCTTTCCTCTTATTTTATATACACACACACACACACATGGTAAATTTATCTTTTTGTTTTTAAGTTAAATTTTTAATTAATTATATTTCACCTTAAGGAGAGGGTAAGTTCTATTTTAAGTGTCATGTAGTCTTTTTTTAATATCATAGGTTTTACATTTTTTCTTTTTTCCTATGTAAAGAATCATTTCGTGTTCTTATTTACCATGCAATGGCTAATGAAGATAATGAAGAAGAAGGATATCCCTTCTTATTTAACTTTGGAAAGTAAAATATTGAAGATTTTGTATGGGACAAGCTTTAGTCATGGTTAGCTTGCCCAATCCCCCTTCTACCCGGGCCTTACCCCCTATTTTTCCTAATTGTGTTGCCATATTAGTGATGGTTTCGTGATATTTTTTTGATACAAGAACAAGGGTTTAGTAATAAGATGAGAGTGATATTTATAGCAAGGGTCTAGGAATTTTGGGAGAAAAAAATGTAAGTGTGTCAAATCATCGCTCTTTGACAATCTTGTTGTAGTGAAAAACCTCAATGAAACTATAAGAGAAACCTTGCAATATTGTTTCCAAATATTTCTATATAAACAAAGGAGAGATGGGCCTAAGATAAGAAGGGGATTCGATATTTCAATGTCATTGGAAGATTGGGTTTTCTTTATTGGTACTAGATTTGTAAAAAATATATATTTTTTAACTTGCCATAATGCTGAGTGGATATTCAACTGCTATCAATATGATAAATTGATTGTATATGTAAGGAGAAGTACATTGAGCTCCTTATGCTACCACCATTAAACCTTGCGGGAGAAACCCTATGTATCACGTGCATTCAAGGGGTAATTAAAAAACCCCTTGCTTGTAAATTTTTTAATGAATAAAATGACCCCTTTTTCTTTATAGATTTATAGGTTTTTTTTCCCAAAATCAATTTAAAAAACCCCTTCTATAAATGTATTTCTGTAAATTTACCTTAAATTTTTGAATTAAAAAACCCCTTTATTTGAACTCACATAGTATACTTACATATTTTTAGGTGAAGCCCCCGAGCATTAAACTAGAAGCTTGGCTTATGCTATTGTACATTCTAGAGTTCATGTTTGAGGCTCCAACCCAAGTTCCCTTGAACAACTTTGAAAGGCATGTTAGACATGCTATGGGTTGTTATGGGTATGAACACAATAATATATCATAAGGAGTTTTAGGTGTGAGATCCAATTTGTGGGGTTTTAGTAGGCCATATGGGAATTTAGGAGGGAGATTGCCTCAAAATTCCACTCGAATGGTGCAGTGTTGTCTATCCATCAAGGAAGTTACTGGAGGCCTTCTATGATTTTTGCGGATCTGTAAACTTTTGCAATGATGAGAAAAAACCATTCCACTAGTCTATTTTTCACATCCGACTGAGATTGGAAAAGAAAAATGGGAGAAATCCAGGCTTGTCTTAAAATCAAGGGGTAAGATTCTACAAGGATTAGTTTATGAAATACGACGGTGTGGACTCTGGAGAAATTGGAAGGAAAAATTGGGCAAGATGGGGACATGTGAACTTTTATTTGGACAAAAATGTTTTTTTCTAGCACCAGTGTGATGCCCCTTGGGCCTTGGCCCTTGGGCAACAGAGGACTTAAAAGAGGCACTGGGCCCATATAAAGGCTAAATAAAAGAGCGTGGGACCATGGGTTGTTTTGTGGGTGGATTCCTCTCTCTCTCTCTCTCTCTCTCTCTCTCTCTCTCTCTCGAGTGACGAGTCTCCTCCTCTCCAAGGCTCACGGGCAGCGAGGGCTACTTTCTTTTCTAGCTTTGTCTGCCTGTCTGCGGAGGCCTGCACGATCAGTTTTTCTCGCCCACTTTTTGATTTTCTGTTGGATTTGATGCCCACCTCCACCTACCACAAGGGGCCAAAATACACACAAAAACAAGCATTACCCACAGAACCCACAAAAGCCTCTTGGATTTCTCCTTCAAAAGCGTCACCCTTCTTCATCCTGGCAATCCTCCCCCTCACCACACACACACACACACACACCCACATCCCCCAGACTCTCCCTCTCTGCAGAACAACACACCCCTCCACCCACCTCTCTCTCCTCTCATCACCCTCTCGCCCTTAACCTATACAGTCGCCTTGATCACAATGTGATCACAATTATTTTGCCAGCTCCCAGCCTTACCCTATGGCTTCTTGCATTTTGATTCATTAAGAACAGTCCCCTTCCGTAAGGGGGCCTATGGGGACAGCTTACACGCTTCAATCCTTGGATCTTAATGGAGGCTCTTGTGCTTTCCATCGCCAGCAGCAGCACTGTAAGCTTCTTCCGCCACAACATCAGGCTGCCAGCCCTGATTTGCCAGCTCTTATTTATTATCTATCTCTGCCATAACTAACTCACCTGCACTTAATTTATTATCTTCCTCCTTCAAGTAGGGAAAAAAATCTCCCATCATCCTGCTCTTGCCCATGATCCTGGTACCTCATCATGTATCTAATATCCTTACTGCATCAGAACATCTTTAAATGGGATTTTTGCACCACTCCACTTGCACAGCCTTTGGTTTTGAAGGAGGGTTTTTCAATTTAAACTTGGCTCTCAGTGCTTACCATGGCCACTGCACCACCCAGCTGCAATGCCTCAAACATCCAGCTTGTCATACCAGCTAATCTAATGAATGGCACTCCATGTGATACCCTCGAAGCTATGGTCGCATCTTGCTCTCCTTCACTTCTCCAAGGTTCATGCTCACATACATTCCTTGCATTTAATTTCATGGCTGACAGTGTGGTTCTTATTGCATATATTATAGCAAGATAACTGCTTTCTTCTGGCTTTGAGATTGCCATAATTACTGTTGTATGATTGAATTGACAAAAGAAGCTCAAACCACATCTTATTAAGTTAGTTTCATGTGTGTGATTTGGTGGTTATCATTACAGAAGATTATGTTAAGGTACATAATTGAGTGTTTTTAATTGATTTACAGGGGAGAAAGACTGCATGCACATGAGAAATGCTGGTGGTTAATTGATGATAAATATGATGTATGTATAGAACTAGTGAAACCAGAGTTTATCATCAGTGGTAGATATAATAGTTAGCTTCATTATTTCTCTTGAATTGGAAGTGATAGTGGTAACTGATCATCTGGTAGTTGAAATTCAGGGCAATGGAGACTAGTGATCACTGAATTCTATGAGTTGATGTTGTGCACGTGTGTCTAGTGTGTGTGTGTGTGTGTGTGTGTGTGTGTGTGTGTGTGTGTGCAGCCTGTTTCACGATAATAATAAAAAAAGTGTGTGTGCAGCCTAACTAGTATAATCAGCTCCATCTTATGTCTTCATTCCAGAATTGATAGTGATGACTGATCATGCCTGGTTGTTGTAATTCGAATCAATGGAGATTAGTGATCACAAAATTCTATGAGTTGAGATATGTGCACCCGTGTGTGTGTGTGTGTGTGTGTGTGTCTTAATTGGTATAACTGATAGAGAATCATTGTGATTAAATAGGATCAGGGTCTCCAGTGGTGACTAGCATCAATATGGGAGGTGGAGGAAGGAAGAGATCATCATCAATGGTAAGTATGATTGCAGCTAAGAGTAGGGCAACGTATATATATAAGGATATGGAAGGGCATGGTGGAGGAGGGGTGGATCATATTAATATGGATGAGGGGGAGCTGGCGTTGCAGGGCGCTGCGCACGAGGAAGAGGATGACAGCATGATGATAGAGGATGAATTATACACAGGCAGTGATTGTGTGTACAAGCCAGAGAAGAAGAGGAGGCTGAGTCCGGAGCAAGTGAGGTGTTTGGAGAGGAGCTTTGAGGAGGAGAACAAGCTGGAGCCGGAGCGTAAGCTGGAGCTGGCCAAGGAGCTCCGCCTGCATCCTCGCCAAGTGGCGGTGTGGTTCCAGAACAGGCGCGCCCGCTGGAAAACCAAGCAGCTGGAAAAGGATTACGACGCCCTCAGGCTCTCCTACACCGCCTTGCAAGCCCACTTTGATGCCCTCCTCCATGAGAAACAAGAGCTCCACCACCAGGTATTTTAATTATCATATACTTACTTCCTCTCTAATTATTGTTTAATTAAACAATTCATCAGCTTCATTCATTTAAATCAGAAAATTTTAAATAAACCCCTCTATTTCCGTGCCCTTAGCAAATTAAAGATAGTACGCTAGTTTAACCAATGGCCATCAGCCTTCAAGAATACATCAGCAGGCTTTTATTTTTCTTTACTTAATTTTATAGAAAACCTGACATTTAGTGTTTTTTTTTTGGTGTGTGTGTGTGTGTGTTGGTTGGGGGGTTTGAAATTAAGCCTTCTTTGTCTTTATTTACATCCATAGTTTTTTTATAAAATTTAGTTATAATCCCAAGGTATAGTACTTTTTTTTGGTTAGTTCTTTTTAGTAAAGGTCTCTTATTTTTTTCCCCAATTTTTTTACGAAAATTTCATACCATGGGTTTGACGCTCATTGGGTGAACCCAAGCGGAGACATGTAAGGGAGCAAGGTAGAGTTCACCCATGCGTGGGGCCAAGGTTGCTTTTTGATGGGCATCATGCCCAAAAACCATGGGTTTGACGCTCAATGGGTGAACCCAAGGGGAGACATGTAAGGGAGCAAGGTAGAGTTCACCCATGCATGGGGCCAAGGTTGCTTTTTGATGGGCATCATGCCCGTTTTTGGGCGTTCTTGAGCGATCGTCAAAAAATGAGGTAAGTTGTAAAAAAACAAACATTATTTCTACTTAACCCGTCGTTTTGAAGTGTATACATATGACATACATACAACTCCTAAGCCCCATGTGTATACAATTGACATACATACAATTCTATATGTATCCCTATGCCCCATGTGTATACATATGACATACATACAATTCTATATGTATCCCTATGCCCCATGTGTGTATACACATGACATACATACAATTCTACATGTATCCTCAAGCCCCATGTGTGTGTGTGCAAATTTTTTTTAAAAAAATGAAAATATTTGGGTTTTGATATAGGGTTAAGCCGGGAACCCCATAAATTAAACCCAAGGTGGAACAAATTAAGATTTTTGTTTATAGAAACCGGGGTCAGCTATAACAGCTTAAGTCAAATGGCTTAATATAGGATGCAGCAGTTTATAGTAAGCATAAGAATAAGCAAGGTGTATTCTAATCTAGGAGTATAAAATTTCTAAAAATCTAGACGTTTGCTTGTGATTGATGTAATTGCAAAGGTTAAGTAATGCTCCTTATAGATGAGTACTGCTCTCGTTCTCTCTCAGGTGATGTCTTTGAAAGCTAAGTTGCAGCAAGGGGATCAATATCATGCTAGCGAAGGTGGTATTGATAAAGAGAAGGTGAAGGTTGAGGAAACTAGCAAAGAGGATAATGGAGATGATCAGAAGCTGCAGCCAGCTGCTACGGTTGATATTAGCGAAGAGAAGGGCGCCCATGTAACAGATAAGCAACGTGCAGCAGATGATCATGGTGCAGGGAAGCTGCTGCTGCAGCAGCCATTAGAGGTTTCTGCACTCTCCGGCACAGAAGGGAGTGCTGTGAGCGAGGCTATCAACAGCCCCCACGCCATTGACAGTGGTATTAACTCAAAAGAAACCATAATCAATGGCGCAGCAATAATTCATACAATAAGCACGCCCACAATCAATGATCATCCCACAGCTAATACAAATTACTTAAACTCCTGCGGCGCTGCAGCTAATGCTATCAAGACTTCATCTTCTGCTGACCTGCAAGGCACAGTTTTTCCCAAGATTTTGACCCTTGAGCCCATGATGCATGTCAAGGCGGAAACGGAAGAGGATGAAAATATTTACAGCACATATTGCTTCATCTTGGAAGATCAAGGAGCTTTTCCTTGGTGGAACACTACAAGCTGGGCTTAACCACTTCAAGGCCACCAAGTTAGTGTTTAATTATGTGTTTTTCTCAAGGCCAAACAATCATGTGCACATATCCCCCCCCCCCAAAATGTATACATACTTAGATGGCTGCAAAGTGCAGCCTTGTGGTGCTAGGACAATTTCCTTTTTCTCTTTTTTCCCAGAACAAACTTTAGATTTTCCCAAGATTACAAACAATTTTCCTCCTCCTCCTTTTGTTTCGTTCATGATTGATATTGTATGTGTCTGCGAGCTAAACACATAAAAAGTGCCCCTACATCACGGATGTAGTTAGATCAAGCTCCTGGACAGCATGCGATGAGGCAGATTTTGTTGATTCTTTTGTATACACACACACATATATACATGCATGCATACATACATACACAAACACACACACACACACACACACACACGTGTGTGTACACATATATACGCACACACATGTGTGTGTGCACATACATAAACACACACACACACATGTATGCACATATGTGCGTGTATGTATACATACATATATATGTGTGTGTGTGTGTGTGTGTGTGTGTGTGTGTGTGTATACATACATACATATATGTGTGTGTAATATGTATACACATATATATGTATGTATACATACATATATATATATGTGTGTGTGTGTGTGTGTGTGTATATATACATACATACATATATGTGTGTGTAATATGTATACACATATATATGTATGTATACATTTATTTGTGTATGTATACTTACATATATATGTGTTTTTGTGTGTGTGACAAGGGCTTGGACTAGCGTTGTGATGATCATACCAGTGCTTTACTTATCTGTTGATTTGTTCATGACTAATGCGGTATGCATGTAAGCTAATAACATAAAAGCACTACGTCATGGATTAAAGATCAAGCTATTGAATATACAAAGGTTACGGAGTAGCATAGGATCACGTTTTACTAATATTATAATATATTCATGAGAATATTATATTATTTTTGTGTACCGTAACTAAGGCTAGGACGAAATCTAACTTATGATGCTACTAGCATTCTAACTATCTTAAATGTGGTGGATTTGAACAATTAGTATTTGACCTTTTAGTTTGAGCAATTCTATGAGTATTCTTTGATTGCAAGTCTTAGTTTCAATAATGATGTTTTTTTTTTGTGTTTTAAAATACTACCACCTTCGTAGTATGAATAGCTCTCTCTCTCTCTCTCTCTCTCTCTCTCTCTCTATATATATATATATATATATATATATATATATATATATATATATATATATATATATATATATATATATATATATATATATATATATATATATATATCTCTCTCTTTCCTCCATTATCACGTTGATGGTAACAGATGATTAGAGTTGGAAAATTTACAAGTTGTAGCGTATACTATGAAAGTTGTACAGAATGCCCAAATGAGTGAGAGGGTGCGTGTTCTTGAGAAAGAGAATACGAAGATGCAAATAATGTTGGAGAACAACATTGCATTGGGGCCAAGAGAACATTTGAAGGAGCAAAAACTAATGGAGAGGTTGGTCATTGGTGGAGGTGGACAATGTAATTGTTGAATTAGGGAATAGCCAACACCTGCTTCAATAGAAAATAATGAGGTGAATAGCTTAGTTGCTAGAGTGCTCTCAAAGAACATGTTAAGGTCTCACTCCAAGACAAGAAGTGTAAAGCAATGTTAGAAGATTGATAGGAAATTGGATCTTAGGGAGACACATCACTTGCTATTCAAACGGATTAAAATATAAACTTCAATTATTACCATGATCAAGATAGCATAAAACCATAAATAAAAATAAACACATGAGAGAGTATTGGGTGCATTCTATCCCCCCTCAAGAAGTGTTGGCATCCTTCCACTTCTTGAGTATTTTAAATGCTTTATTAATAAAAACAGCCCATAAGCCAAAAATAGATGCACGCTTATGCATGGGCTTTCCCTTTACAAAAATGGGGGTTACTTTCAACTCAAGCTTAGAAAAATTCTTCCTATCTAAACCTCTAAAAGGAAAATTATATAAGAACCCCAAAGGCTAATTCAGGTGTAACAAAAATCAATAACTCCATGCCCAAGTATAACAAAAGTGGACGGCTCAATAGGTCCATGCCCAAGTACATCAAAAGTGGGCAGCCAAAAACGATACAAAATCTCGTAAGTAGGTACTATGGCCAAAATACCAAAAATGTGAACCGTCTCAGTAATAGCTCACGCCATATCACCGCCATCACGTCCCAGACATTTTGGCTTACGAGCACAAAGCTCGTCAATCTCACCAACCTACCCAGGTTGTCGATTTAAACACATTACAAATTAGCAACACATGCTAAAAGTACACAATGGCACACAAGCATTAAATCTAACACTTAGTTCCAGCCTTCCCTAATTTCATATGTCCTACACAAGGAATATTCAGAATCACCCAAGTGCCATGCTACGAACATAGTGGTAATTAGGCATCCCCAATTAACTTTAGAAGGACAGACAAACAAACCGTAAACAAAGGTATAACAAGAGATAAGATACATGAAGTGGATGTGCACACATAATGGGCACCACCTAAAAGATCCTTGTCCACCCTTGCTTATGTGTCGTCGGCCTAAGCACAAGAAATTAAGAGTCGGCATCCACTCAATGTTTTCTTAGACTAGCCTAGACAAGGCTAGAAAATAAGTGGGCACCCACTAGTGCATGTGAATGCCCAACTTATAACTCCATTGTATATAAGTGAATTTCTCTAAAGGGAGTTATAAGTGAATTTCTCTAATGAGAAAGGGACATTCCCTTGAGTGTTGATTAAGAGTTATCTCTTTCTCCTTGTGATCTAGCTCTCTACCCTATCCTTTTATTCTCTTGTTTTTGGTGGCGCTTATGTGAGAGTGAGTGTGTATGAGAGTTCTACCCTCTTGACCTCTTGGTCTTGCCATGTTTTTCTAGTGAGAGAGTGAGAGTGAGCTATTGTCTTTGTGCCATGGAGCACGATCTTGCAATAACGGGGACTACCAAGATCTACATAGACAACTCTCATGGGGTGACAATGCGAGGCGGCTCTTCTCAAGTGCTAGCTTGCATTCGTACAGTTGCCTCTTCCATAAGATTGTGTTCCTCACGCTTATAGATCCACAGTGATTTTTTAGGCCGAACCCCTCATATTTCTACTTGTCAGGTGTTGTTAAGTGGGTTTATGTTCCTCTCAGCCTCCTCATTGTTTGGGCACTCACCCTCAGGTTGGACTCAAGGGAGATAGATGCAATACCGCCATTTATGCAAAGAAACATCATGGTTGTCATGCCGCCTCAACCAAGACCACTACTTGGTAACATTCATACCTCTCCTAGTATAAACACCTCTAGTTCCACAAGGACCATTATGAAAAGATACAGGGAGGAAAAGAGCTTAATATCTTGCAAGCACACACACTCACACAAACCCTAGAAGAGAACACACAAGATGAGAGGTTGAAAATTGTTCTTCTTCTTCTTCACAACAAAAGTGTTCTACCAAAAGATAAGTGAAATACAGCATAAGTACTAAAGTATTATGTACATGCGATCCATAGTGTGAACACGCTAAGTGAGTGAGCTGGCAAGATAAGTATGCCATAACTCAATGGTGAACTAGTAGTAGCTGGTGTAGTCTAGCTATAGAATCACTGGGCGGCAAAGATCTATCATGTCACCATCCTACCAAACACACCATTGATGTAAGTGGTGGAAACGTCACCCAGGCATATCATAACTGTCAGCTCATGTTGATCTTGACATCTCAACACTCCCCCTCAAGCTCAACTCCATCTCTAGGACTTTAATAGTCCAAAATTTGCAAAACTTCTCTGCTTCTAGGGCTTTCATGAAAATGTCAACTACCTGCTCCTATGTGGTGCTGACATACATGAGATCAATGTCTCTTGCTAAGACCCTCTCTCTGATGAAGTGATAGTGGAGCTCTATTGGTTTGGTCCACGCATGAAAAATTGGGTTTCTCACCAATTGTATACTGCTAAGGTTGTCACAATTGATGACAACATGTCTGTCAACCTACAGCCCCAAATCACCAAATAGCTTGTGCAACCAAGATACCTCACATGCTGCCATTGCAGCACCCCTATACTCTGCCTCTGTACTCGAAAAGGCAACCATTGGCTGCTTCTTGTTGCTCCATGTCACAGCACCACTCGCAAAAGAGATCATAAATTCACTAGTAGATCTCCTATGTGCAATACTACCAACCCAATCTGCATTGGTGTATCCAAACACCTACAACTCTGTACTAGCCTCATAAAAGAGACCATATTCTATTGTAGACTTCACATAGTGCAATGTGTGCCTCACACCATCCAAATGTGGCTTTTGAGGAACCTACATAAACGCACTCTGCAATCAAACTGTATAGTTCAAATCTAGCCTGGTGATCGTCATATAAATCAAGCTACCCACTATCTTCCTGTACATAGTGGGGTTCTCCAAAATCTCACCCGCAACTGCACTCAACTTGCCATTTGAATCTAATGGCATAGAAATTGGCTTACAACTAGCCATACCATATTTGGATAGCATGTCTAATGCATTTTGCCGTCCTAATATCCCCAATGCCAAGGAAGTACCTCAGCTCACCCAAATCCTTCATGTTAAATATCTACTTGAGGAGACATTTCACACTCTCAGCTTCCTCTTGACTATCACCCCCAACAATCAAGTTATCCACATAGATTATGATGACCACAAGGCCCTTATCACTCTTCCGCACATAAAGTGAATGATCAGCATCTGCCACATGAAAACCATTGGTGATAAGATATTGTGCTATCTTATCATGCCATGCTCTTGGTGCCTGTTTTTCAAGCCATATAAAGCAGGGTGACTCACATCTTCATAACCTGGTGGCTGATCCATATACACTTCTTCTTGCAAATCACCATGTAAGAACACATTCTTAACATCCATTTGCTATAAAACCACAATAACAGCTCTCACGGTTTCCATCTTGGCAATGGGGTTGAACGTCTCCTCATAATCAATGCCATACATTTGAGCATACCCTTTGGCAACCAATCTTGCTTGCCTGTTTCACATGCTTTCTGCATACCATCAACTTTAAACTTAGGCATCCTTGTCACGATTTCTTTGGTCTGCATAGACTTCATTCTTTGCACATTTACATGCCCTATTATCTTATGCCAAATGTCTGTATCTGTAACAACAACTCCTAAACCCAGTGCAAACATTGCAACTTTCACTTCAGGCATATTTACATCTAATGTAAACATCCTGCCCACTCTATTACCTTTTGTAACCAACTTGCACTTGTCTTTCAAGTCTTCGACATAACAACCATCAAGGTTAAAGTGCAACTGCAAACCTTGCTCAATCATCAAGTCTTCGACATAACAACCATCAAGGTTAAAGTGCAACTGCAAACCTTGCTCAATCATCTAGCCAACACAAACCAAATTCTTTGTAATATTTGGAACGTGAAGTACATCTGCAAGATACTTCACCTTATCATTCTGCATAGACAATGGCAAATTTCCAACATGGGCAATTGAATGAGTAGTATCATCCCATGTTTCAACAAAACCTAGTTTTTTAAGATTTTTCATATCCTTTAACCACTCGCTACCATGACTGGTCATGTGGTTCGAAGCACCTTAATCCACATACCATTCATCATCATTGCATGCAAATACATCATTTTCCAACACAACATTAAACACATCTTGAAAAACCTAGTTTTTCAAGATTTTTCATATCCTTTAACCTAGTTTTTCAAGATTTTTCATATCCTTTAACCACTCGCCACCATGACTGGTCATGTGGTTCGAAGCACCTTAATCCACATACCATTCATCATCATTGCATGCAAATACATCATTTTCCAACACAACATTAAGCACATGTCACATAACAAACAACCTTTCATTGTCCTCATTACTTCGGCTAGAGGATGCATAACGTTTTCACTTCTCATGTCATTTTAATTATTATAACAATCTGCCTGCACATGCCCATATTTGCCACAATAAAAAGAGTCTCGTGTATCATTTTGCTTCCTTTGCCACAATTTCCATTACCTCTTTGACTCCCCCTTCCTCTGAATTGGCCTCTTCCACTTGTGTGTTGTTGTTGTCATTCATGGGACTGTTGTTTGCTGACCATAATTTTGATTACATGTTCGTACACCACCTTGGTCACGGCCTCGGCCTCTACCTCACCCTCTACCTGCACTTGTGTAGAAGGCCTATTGCTTTGAACTGCCTTTGTTTTGTGACAAGTGGTCTTCACCCAAACTCTTTTCTTCAATGATCATCATTGACACCAAATCTGTAACGTTGGGAATGTTCTCCCGAGTCTAAATAGACATCTTGAATGCCTTGTATTGTGGCCAGAGACCACATAGACATACTTCCACCTTATCATCATCATCAATAAAAACACCAATAGATTCAAGGGATTCCACAATGCCCTTGATCTTCAAGATATAATCCTTCACAAACATGTTTTTCTTCTCCACAGTATGAAGCTCATTCTTCAACTGAATCTTTTTGCCTTGTTTGGTATTAGTTTCATATAACTTCACCAAGGTGTCCCATGCCTCCTTGGGTGACTTGGCATCTTGTATATTCCCAATCATGGTGTCCTGTTTACTAATAGAAAGCCAATACATGACTTTCCTTGCTCCTTGATTCCAATCCTTATAGTTTTTTATATCTGCAGCAGTTGGATTAATCTCAGATATCTCTGGTGTCTCTTCATGTTAACCTTCAATGTAGTCCTTGTAGCCTTTTCCTATCAGAAAATTTGTTAATCTAAACCTCCAAGCATGGAGGTTGTTCTTGTCAAGATTATCTGCAACAATATGGTTAATTCCATCATTTGACATCTTGTCTGCAACACAAATTCACCAAAAATAGCACTCTTGTTTGTCTTGCATAAACTATTGTATTCTCTGTAATAGTACTATACTGCACCCGAACTATCACAAACCAGTGACCTCAATTTACATATACACCCAATAGAAACTATAATACGCTTTGCAATACACACAATGTCTGCACAACCAATTTCCCTTCGTGTAGTTCCAAGAACAGAAATCTGTAGAGAATCGAAACTTACCCGCAGTGCACCGAATGCCTACGAATTGAAAAACAGAGGTCAAGATCCACCCGAAATACGTTTTTGACCCAAAAAATAGTGTCCAAAGGATTGTATAGTTGCCCTAGGACTCCTCTCCTACTATAAAGGAAGCTCTCAATCAAAGTTCCTTTTTGTGATACCTCCCAAAGAGCTCCCAACAAGGGTGTAGTAGCCAACACAGGGGGAAGAGTAGGTGAAGCTCTTACCCTCGCACCGCTTCCTATGCTTCTCTTGCTTGATGCTCAGCTTCTTAGCATTATCTAGGCTCTCATACCATGAAAAGATGCAGGGATAAAGAGAGCTTGAGCTCTTGCAAGCACACACACTCACACAAACCCTAGAAGAGAACACACAAGATGAGAAGCTGAAAATTGTTCTTCTTCTTCACAGCAACAAAAGGGTTCTACCAAAAGATAAGTGAAATCCAACATAAGTACTAAAGTACTATGTACATGCGGTTTTTAGCCATGGACTTTTGTTTGGGTACCCATATTGTTGTATTGCCTTGATAGAAGCCTTGTGCTTGCAATATGTCTTTTCGGACCCATTTCTGACGACAATCATGAGGCCTCTGTAAAGTGCTTGAAGTTCTGTCACTTAGTAGGTGCTGGCAATGGCTGACTTTTGAACTGGGCCTTTCCTTGAATACGTTTATTACTCATTGTCTCCTTCCTTTCTGGTTGATCCTTGAGTTGATTCTTGGGCACCCATTTATGTGTGCCCTTATATGTTGAGTATTGTGTAGGCACATTCAACACAGTGGGTGCAAATTCTATTTTCTGAGGTGTTGCTTCTGCAGTGATGATAATTTGTTTTCCTTGATTTACCAAGGTCCATAATGGTATGGGCATGACCTTCTCACCGATGCTCAATGATGTTGTTCTTTCTTCCCATTGAATATTGCACTTGTTGGCACAGATCCAGGATCATCCTAAGATCATCTCCTCTTCCATTGTACCTGCAGGCATCACAAACACCTTTTCGACGACCAAGGGATTATTACTGATGGAAATATTAACATTTAAATACCCTTCGTCCTTTGTGGTTGTTAGGTGCACACTATGAACTTGTGCATCCGTGTGTTCAAGGCGTGGTCTTCCTAAAGCTATCCAAGTATCATATATAAGATAAGGTTGTGACTGGATCCTATATCTATTAATGCAACACTTGTTGCAATGCCTTTAGCTGTTGTTGTAAGTCCCAACTTAAGTCGTGCTGGCTCAACGTTTAGGTCCCCTTCGTCCTCAAGGGTTACGGACACCATGCTGACATGAATCAGGCCTTTCTACATTTTAGCTTTTGCTTGCCGAGCCTTAGCCTCGTCTTGCGCTTGCTGGATCTTTTCTTTTGCTAATTGTTTATGTTGTTTTAAGAGGTGCTCTTGCAAGAGCATCTCCTGGGTTAATGGTCCTAAATATTTTTTTAGTTTACTTCCATTGACATAGCCTTCTATTTGGATGCCGTCAATTATCTCTATTCGGACAGACCCTTGAGGTGTGATTCGATATTCGGAATGGTCCCAGACCTCGATATTTAAGTTTCTTTTTCTTGGCGTTTCCCACACCATACATTAGGACAAGGTCCTCCATTTTTAATTCTTTTTGCTTGAGGTTTCTATCAAACCAGTGTTTCCTGCGTAACTTTTTGACCATGAGCCCATGTGATGCTATCAGTCGGGTCTCATCCAATTTTTCCAAGTCTATTAGCCTTTCAGCTAATGCATTCTCAATCAGATGCTCTTGTACAGCAATCCTTAAGCTTGGGACTAGGTATTCCATGGGCATAACAGCTTCAACACCATAAGCTGGACAAAAAGGAGTATATCCTGTCACTACCTTATATGATGTGCAGTAGGCCCAAAGAGCTACTGTCAGCTTATGCTCCCAATCTGTTCGATTTGCTTCCCAATGTTTTTGTTAAGATGGTATACAAAATCTTATTGGTACTTTCTACTTGACCATTGGCCTGTGGTGGGGGTAGTAAGGTGATAATTTTCGATGGATTACTAAGAATCTTGCAAGCAAATGATTAATCACCTCATTGATGAAATGTGAGCCACGATCACTCACCAATTCTAAGGGTTAGCCGAATCTTGATATGATTTGCTCATATACAAATTTTGCAGTTGTTCGCGCATCCACTTTCTTTGAAGCTCTGGCTTCTGCCCACTTCGTGAAATAGTCCGTGTGGCTACGATTATGTAACGAGCTTGGGATGGATGCGCCACTGGACTAATCGGCCCCACAAAATCTATCCCCCATTTTTTAAATAGTTGCCTTACGATGATGGGGGTTAGTGGCATTTTGTCTTTTTGTTGAGGAACAGCGAAACGTTGGCATTCCTCGCATCTTTTGACGAACTCTATGGCATCCTCGAATAACGTAAACTTGAATAAACAAGCATCAAGAAGGTCATTGTTGTCGACACTAGTTGTTGCTGGTTCTCCATTTGGAATTCTGGATAGGTGGTCGGCCAACACATGTGTTCCCTTCCTTACCGTCATCAGTAAAGTCAAATTCCAATAACAATAGTAGCCAACGTGTGATTCTTCCCATGGTGCAAGGCTTATTCACTATATATAGCAAGGCTTGATGGTCTACAAAAAATATGAATTTGTTTGCCAAGAGATAATGTCGATATTTCTTGACTGCGTAGACCATGGCCAACCCTTCTCTCTCTATAATGGTGTAGTTCACCTCTGCATCATTTAACTGACGATTAGCTTGACGATTAGCAAAACAAACTGGGTAGTCCAATTTGAACTCACCAGGTTGGGCTAGCATGCAACCAATAGCAAAATTCGACACATCAATGTGTACATGAAATATGAGATCCCAATTGGGGGGTCACAAAAGGCTTGCTTCAGATGATCATAAGCCTCTTGACACTCCTTGATCCACTCAAAGACAATTAGAAGTTTGTACAAGGGTCTTGCTATCTCAGCATAAAATATGATGAAGCATCGGTAATAACCCACATGACCCATAAACCCTGGCACTCCTTTGTAGTTGGTAGGCGATGGTAGCTCCAAGATCAGTTTGACCTTGCTATCATCAGTCGTCGATATACCATTTTTTGAGATTATGTGTCCCAGTATCACACCATGCTTGACCCAAAATTGGCACTTCATGGGGTTTAATGATATCCGATATAATCAGCAACGTTCAAACACTTTCCTCAAGTAGGTCAAATGATCTTCCCATCGAGAATGTGCACATAGATCATCAATAAACACGTCCAACCACTTTTGCAAGTAGTCCTTAAAAGCTGTGCACATCAATCGTTTAAAGGTTGCCGGGGCATTTGTGACACCGAATGGCATGACTTTGTAAGCAGATCCCCCCACATTGTATTGAAGGCTGTCTTATGGTTGTCTTCTAGTGCTATGGACACCTGTTTGTACCCGAAAAACCCATCCAAGAAGCTATACGCTTCCCTCCCAGAGGCACTCTTTCCAAGACATGTTTGGTATATGGTAATGCGTAATGGTCCTTCCGAGTGGCCGCATTTACTTTTTTATGATCGACACATACTCTCAGTTTCCCATTCTTTTTAGGTACTATCACAATAGGTGACAACCAATCCATATGTTCGATCTCATAGATAAAGTCAGCAGCAATGAGCTTATCAATTTCCTCCTTTACAATTGCTGCATGCTTTGGATTCATCTGGTATGGTTTCTGCCTATAGGTCGTGAACCTTCCATAATTGGAATCGTATGTTATACCACCTCTAGCAGTACCCCTTTCATTTCCTTGCAATTGGCGAAACAATCCTTGTATTCCTTGAGGAGAACATTGAGCTCTTCTTCCTCTGCGAGACAGAAGTCAAATCTTTAGCAATGTATATGGGCCTTGCTTCTTCCCCCGGTCCCGCAATATTCACCTCCTTGAATTCTACCAGGCCATCGTATGATGTTGACACCCCTTCCTCTTTTACCCTAGTGGCTGTTAGCCAGGCCACTCTCCGATCATCTACCGTATAGTTCTTGAAGTGGTCGGGCACTGAAAGCACATCTGTTTTATCCTCATTGTCCTTTTCGGCTTTAGCCATGATTTTTGTGGCCTCACGCTCTACCTCTGCCAAGGCTTTGTTGCGTTTTTGACGTCCCACTTTTGTAAGTTTGGGTGTATCAGTTTCTTGAAGGGTGATTTTCTCTTGGTGCCTCCCTTCCAATGATATTTTGCTCAACTCTTCGCCCCAATCCTTTGAGAATTCATCATGTACCTTTGTAGCCTCTAGGTATCTCAACCATTGGGCATCCGTAGGTCTGCTTCGTAATAAGAAAGGCATTTCATCGGGCTAGGTACCATTTCTGTCTCCACCATCGTCTCAGACATTGATCACTGGCACGGCTTCATGTCACAGTACCTTCTGTACTTGATGTCTTCCCTTCTGACTCCTCATTCATGGTTTGCCAATTAACCATGCAGTAGAAGTCATGGGAATGATTCCAGATTCCAAATACTGGGTTCCCTTGGGCTGCATTACATCAATGGTAGCCAACACATGCATCCAATTTTCACTGAAGTCCGGGGGAGGTAGTGATGCATACATTCTCGTTTCCTCCTCATCCTTGGTCTCCCCCTCTGTAGGTTGGCATATCTATAGGGATGTGGTCTAATCCGTTGTGATCAAGTTATTACTACCAAACAATTGCCCTTCCATGGGGTGTGCTTTCCATGCTCTTAGATCAATCTTCAAGATTTGTGAGTCCCTGCATGTATACATATACATGATCCAAGGCCCAATCATGCACCAATTTGGATTCCCTCATGAAGGGTCATCCCAATATTATGTCATATGTATCAAGTTGGCATAGGAAATCCATGACCACAAATGTATGATGATAATGAAACGTAAAAAATCTGAATTCAACATTTTCCAAGAGCCCAATGGGTCTCGAAGATGTTGCATCAACCATCTTAACGATTAGATTTGCTCTTTTTAGATAAGGTTTCCCCCAATTTTCCCAACAACGTTTGGTAATGATGTTGACACCTGCCCCACCATGCTGACACCTGCCCCACCATCCAGGATAGCCAGTGCCCAGTATCCATTGTGATGAATTGGGATGGTAGCATTCGTGTTGTCACTTTCATAGTAGCGTCCGAGTTGGTTAACTAGTATCTTAACGACTTCGCGTTTCCTTGGTATGCTTCAAGGGTCTTTCTGCCATGGGTGTGGCAGAGTCTCATCAATATTATCGGATGGCAAGTTAGACCTCACTTGACCCATTCTTTTACATTTGTCCACATAAGGGTGGGTGAATTGTGTAACAGTTGCCCCAAGGGCATCTGGACAGGTGTGGATAGTACAGTCGTGAGAGGCTTCCTATATCCCTGGGTTCCTTGGATATAGAGTGTTCTTCCCATCGAGGTGTCTCGTATTCTTCCAAGGGGAAGGAATGAATAGATCCCCCCAACTCATTTTCCTCAAACATTCTAGTCATTGTGTTTGTTTGGGAGTTCTCTTCAATTTCCTCCGAAATCGGGGTTGGCATGTTCAAGACCCTATTTTGAGGTAATTCATCTTGTGGATAGATGGTATCCCATACTCGCCCTTGGCTTAGTTTCATGAAGTTTTTGGTACTTTTTGACTAAGGCCTTGGCATTTTCTAGCTTCCTTATTTCTTCGTCTGCATTGGGATACTCACCAACACCCTTTGGAGTTGCTGGTTGTTCTCCTTGCTTTGCCAAGTCTAATCCTCCCAGATTGATCCCTTTATTCCCTTCTTACTTTGATTGTGTGGATTCGGTATCAATTGTATCTTCTTGGGATCCGTCTTGGATTGTAACCCGTGTGTCTCCCTTTCCTAATTTCTTCACTCTTCTCCTATGGCCATTTCTAGAAATAGTTGCATCCGCCCGATTCCTTCCCTAGCTCGTCTTAGGACATTGAGCCGTGTGATCTTCCCATATTGTACACTAATGGTATGGATGGTGGCCTCATTAGCCGTAGAAGCAAAACTACTTGCTCGGTGTAGGGACAATCTTTGATCAAATGATCAATTCCACATTTAGTGCAGGTGAGCACTGGCATGTCATTGGGTGTGGTCGTCACTTGTTATGGTTTGTGTTTATGACTCATATTCTTGTTCGAGCATTCGGATACTCGATGTGGTCCACCGTAGCCATAACATTGTAAAGGTCCTCTTCTCATATTTGAGTTTATTTCCTTGCCCTTCCACTGTACTGTGGTTTAAAACACAGGTACTGGCATGTTATTCGTAGGACATAGTATTCTTGCGTGACCTCACCCATATCCTCGTAGTATTCCTCGCTAAGTTCTAGTTACTGCACCAGTTCAACATCTTCTGATGGCTCTTCAATCAATACTTGATTGATCTTAGCCTATGGTGGTTGTGGCGGTAGAGCTAGTGGTGGCAAGGGCGAAGTGTCTTGTACCCAAAACATCCCCCTAGGTAAGTAGGAAGAGTTGGGTTGTCCAGCAATGGTGGTGGCAGTGATCTGCATAGGTGGTGCCGGCAAAGCCAATGGGGCTCTATTTGCTAGTAGTTGTGCCACATTTTGAAACCTTGGGAATGTACACATTGACATGTCATGATTTCCCAATTTTACATAGTGCGCACAATAAAGTAATGGTCTTGCCCTTAACTGTGGACATTCGGTGTGGTGGTATGATTTCGTCTACACATGGAGCACCACACCAATTCCCTACTACGGGGGTAAAGGTGACTATGCCCATGGCCCAACGTCTCTCTTCCTTCCCTGACCTTTAATTTCTCTAATATGGCATTACTGAGCTCATCCACAGTCATATGTCCGACTTGCTTGCTTCGAGTCACAATTTCTTGATGACTCGAGACCCGCGAAGTCGCGACGGTTGCTGCAGATGTTCTTGTTGAAAGAACAGTAGAGGGAGAGGAGACACACACACAGGAGCAAACCCTAATGTATATTGCAAACCCTAACCATAGAGGGAAGCCATCTCCCTTCCCACACAAAGCATAAAGCCATAATCCATAATACACACAACACACTATGAGTTGTGTCCACACACATTTAACCCTAGCTAATGTCCACACACTATGACCAGCTGGACACGCGGTCATTTATGTCTCACACATGTTCCTACCTAGCATGCCAACACATAGCATAGCTGGCTCACACTGACATCGAGCTTGAATCTCAATAGCCCCTCTCAAGCTCATGATGTACTGCCGATGAAGATGTAGATGAGCTTGGGATATCAAAACTCTCAACACTCCCCCTCAAGCTCATCCCATGTACTCCCAACATAGTACGGAAGTACTCAAACTTCTCCCTACTAAGTGGCTTTGTAAAGATGTCTGCCACCTGCTCATCAGTCTTCACATACTGTAGATCAACTGTACCATCCAGCACCTTCTCTCTGATAAAGTGATAATGGACCTCTATGTGTTTGGTCCTCGTATGAAATACTAGATTCTTGGCCAACTGTATACTGCTCATGTTGTCACAATGAATGACAACTTTGCCATCGATAGGCTCACCCAAATCTGCCAAGAGATTCTTTAACCATACTGCCTCACAAGTAGCAATGGCTGCACCTCTGTATTCAGCCTCTGTACTAGATAAAGCAACTGTAGGTTGCTTCTTGCTACTCCAACTCACCACGGCACTTCCAAGTGTAAAAGCATAACCACTAGTAGACCTCCTGTCATATGAGCTACCTGCCCAATCAGTATCTGTGTAGCCATGTATATCCAAGCTTTTACCACTCTCATAAAGTAGACCATAATGTGTAGTGGTCTTAACATATCTCATAATGCGTCTCACTGCATCCAAATGTGGTTTTCTGGGGCTCTGCATAAACTGGCTTACTAGCCCCACAGCATAACTCAAATCCGGGCGTGTGACAGTCATGTATATGAGACTACCAACCATCTTTCTGTACATAGATGGATCATCCAACTCCTCACCATAATCAGCCCGTAACTTCACATTTTGCTCCAAAGGTGTACTCATAGGCTTACACCCTGTCATGCCATATTTTGCCAACATATCCAATGCATATTGGTGCTGTACTAACCATGTACCAGCATGATCTTTGATCACTTCTATTCCAAGAAAGTATCTCAACTCACCAAGGTCTTTCATGTCAAATTGCCCACTCAATTCTTTCTTGACATGCATCACATCTGCACCATGATCACCTGTGATAATCATCCACATAGATGACGAGTAAAACAATCCCATGATCTGTCTTCTTCACATAGAGTGAAGAATCTGCTGTAGAAATCTGAAAACCAAGTGAGATAAGATATCTGCTCATCTTATCACTCCAAGCACGAGGTGCTTGCTTCAAACCATATAATGCGTTTTTCAATTTACATACATGAGTGGGATATCTTGGGTGTACATACCCTTCTGGCTGTGCCATATACACTTCCTCTTGTAGATCTCCATTTAGAAATGCATTTTTGACATCCATCTGATGCATTTCCCAACCATTAGCTGCAGCCATAGCAATGACTGCTCTCACTGTTCCCATCTTTGCCACTGGACTGAATGTCTCATCATAGTCCAAACCTTGGGTTTTTGCATAACCCTTAGCTACCAATCTTGCTTTATGTCTTTCAATAGAACCATCAGATTTGCACTTCACTTTGTAAACCCATTTACAGCCAATAACATTCTTGTCCTTTGGTAATGCAACCAAGTCCCATGTGTCATTATGAACCAATGCGTCCATCTCAACATCCATTGCTTTCTCCCATACATGCTTTCCAATAGCTTCTGTATAGCATGTAGGTTCCACATGCTTCACCATAGATGTCATATATGCATAGTGCATAGCAAAATCTCGATATGTCAATCTGTCAACAACTGGATATCTGACTCTCTGGGATCTCCGTAATGCATGCGGGTCACTCTGTACACCTGTAACTCTAGCATGTGGTGGCACATATCTGTCTTGTCTAGCACCAGCAGGTGTGCGTAAAACAGGTATGCCAAGCTCCTCATCCAAACTCTCTGAACTAGATGACTCATAACCTGTAATTCCAATTCCTTCGACTTTCTTTTTGCCTTTATCCACAGCACTACTCCCAGTGCTCACACTCTCATGCCTCAAACGTCCTGACCATGGACGTACAGTACTACTCTCAGCCTCTACTGTTGGCCCAGACATAGTAGTAGAACTAGAACTTGCTTGTGGCAAGTTCACAGGCACATCTGCTTCAAGTGACTCAATGACACCCTCATCTTTTGCTTTGTACCAACTAGCAAGCTCATCAAACACCACATCTCGTGAGATGACCACTTGTCTAGTTTGTGGATTGTAACATTTGTATGCCTTTCGATCCTGTGCATATCCAACAAATACACATTTCTCTGCCTTAGGATCCAACTTCCTTCTTCTTTCATTAGGCACATGTACATAAGCTATGCATCCAAATACTTTGAGGTGTCCAATGTCTGGCCTATAACTTGTAAGCCTCATCTCTGGCGTACATCCATGAATGGCTGCTGTAGGTGTTTTGTTTAGTATATACACTGCAGTAGCACATGCTTCTGCCCAATAATAATCTGGCATGCTCTTTTCATTAAGCATCGCCCTTGCCACTTCACATATTCATGACTCTATTCTTTCTCTCAGACACACCATTCTACTGAGGTGTATACCTACAAGTCAATTGTCTTCTTATACCATGCTTCCTCAAGAAATGCTCAAAAGCTTTTGAGGTGTATTCACCACCTCCATCTGTCCTCAAACATTTAATCCAACAGCCATATTGCTTTTCTGCAAAAGCTTTGAAATCCATGAACTTTTCCAACACTTCACTCTTCTCTCTGAGAAAGTATATCCATGTCATCCTGCTGAAATCATCTATGAATGTCACATAGTATAAACTGCCTTTGATAGATGGGTTTTATGCAGGACCCCATACATCACTATGTACTATCTCAAGTGGCCTGCTACTCATATTTCCTTCTCTAGGAAACCTCAACCTTGCCTGCTTTTTCCAAACTGACAGGCTTCACAAACATGCGTATTCCCATCATATTTGAATCTAGGCAATCCACTGACAATGCCTCTTGTCTGCATGTTCTTTAACCTTTGTATATTGACATGTCCAATCCTCTTATGCCACATATCAATGTCTTGTACCACATTCCTGCTTTTAGAGAACATGGCTGATTTTAACTCAGGAATTCCAGCATCCAGCTTAAACAACCTGCCTTCTTTCTTGCCTTTAGCAATGACTCTACATCCATGTTTGAAGTCCTCAACGAAGCAACCATGCTCGTTGAAACGAACCTGTAATCCCCATTCCACCATTTGACCAACTGAGGCCAAGCTCTTTGTGATAGAAGGCACGTACAATACATCAGACATAGATTTTGTTTGACCATTGTGCATAACCAATGGTACACTTCTAACATGTGTAATGGCATGCTGAGTATCATCTCCTGTTTCCACATAGCCTTTCACATCCATAGGCTTCATATGCTCAAACCATTCACACCATGACACGTCATATGGTTTGATGCTCCAGAATCCATATACCAAGTATCATCATTCTCAGCGTTTGTCATCATAGATCCAATAACATGTTTCATGGCGAACAAATGATTTGCAGTGCCATCATTACTGCTTGATGCATAATTTCCACCACCATGTTGTGCATAATTTCCACCATAGTGACCACCACGTTGTGCTCTACCCCCTCTCAAATCATTCTGTTTGCGGAAACAATCTCTCACCATATGACCATATTTTCCACAATAATGGCATTCCACATCTTGCATAGATGTTGGTTGGCCTTGCCAACGTCCTCTACCTTGAGGATTACCTCTACCTCTTGGGGGTGCATATCCACGACCACCTCAAGCACCATATGAAGGCTGAAAATTCTGTTGTGATGACCTGTCCTGCCATCCACGACCATTACCACCACGTCCACGTGATGTGAATCTCCCCCTGCCTCTAAAACCTCTCTGCGATAGAAGGCCTGATTTTTGCCATCATCATCATGGCTAGTAGATGCATCCAGAAATGAATCACTGAGCTTGATTTCCTCAACAAGTAAGAGTGAAACCAACTCATCAAAGTCTGGTAAACCTGTACTCCGAACCAAGATAGATGTATCAAATGATTTATATTCCTTGCCAAGACCACGCAAGGTAATATCCACCAAATCATCATCAAGCATGGGGTCATTTATTGTTGCCAATGCATCTGCAAACTTCTTTATTTCTTGCACATAATCATGGATGCTCCTTTTATTCCTTTTCACATTATGTATCTGCTGTCTTCGCAATTGAGACTTGCGAGCACTCGTGTCTGTATCAAACATCTTTACCAAAGTATCCCATGCATCTTTGGGATTCTCAGCATCCTGTATGTGTATGAGCATAGCATCAGAAATACATATAGACAGATAATGCAGCACTTTGAATGCTCTTTCTGACCATTGCTTGTGAGCAATAACCTGCTGCTGTGTAGGTTGTCGAGGTAGCTCAGGCTCTGGCTCAGCACCTATAATGAGATTCCAAAAACCTTTTCCTTTCAAGAAACTTTTTATCCTGTACTTCCATGCCTGGAAGTTATTCCTATCCAGCTTTTCACCAACAATCTGTACTGGATTATCCGACATGTTTTCTCAATGCAAAACACCTTGTGTACACTTCCAAATCTGTATACGAGCCTTCCTCAGCTCAACCACACTCCAATGAGTGTTCCAGATACTCCAAAGTAACCATCAATCTTCAAATTTGATGTAGAAAATCAACCTGTATGCATCCAAGATGAACTGGCTCACGCAGTTCCAGATACTCCAAAGTAACCACCAATCTTCAAATTTGATGTAGAAAATCAACCTGTATGCATCCAAGATGAACTGGCTCACGCAGTCCGAGATACCCTGCTTTGATGCACTTTCCAAGGCTCCAAATCACAATGTAGTGGTGTAATCAAGTATGGGCAACTTGCATTGACACCTAAACAACCTCAATGTTGAATATCAACACCATCTGACATGTGTACATATCAATTTTTGAAAACCCCTTTCTCTGTTTTGGGAAAAACCAAAAAAACCAGTAGTAAAATGGCTCTAATTTCTTCAATATTTGTCCAAATTGAGCAACCAGGCATTCATTAGCTTAGCAATAGTGTCCACTAACTCCATGTAAGAGGAATTTGTCCAATTGTTTAAGACCAAAGATTAATTGCTCAATTAAAATGACTCTATTTCTCTGCAACCAGTGGACAGCCTATTTAATCAGCTCTTTCCCAGCTCAATTAAGCATAATTGATCAAAGCAACCATGTATCCCTCTTCTCAACTATGTGTAGCAACCAATTGCTAAAGCAATTGTGAAATATATCAAGCAACCAAGTAGAATTTGATCCTCCACCTGTCAAATACTATGGAAAAAGCTATGTTTCTGTAGTCCAGTCAGCTCCGCCTGCATTTGAGGGATTTGGGAGTGATTTAATTGTTAATTGATGAGGTATTCAAGTCCCCAACACACTTGGGTATGTGTGCAACCAGTCAATGCTTGGATTTTTGCCAAAAACATGCTCCAAATGCATCAATTTTTGACTTGCTTTTCTCTGTTTTGTGTGAGCTCAAAAACCAAAATTTTTCACACATTCAAATGCATCCAAATTGCTCCAAAATCAGTATAGGGCTTGCATAGGAGTTGCCAATACATCTCTCCTTGTCAGATACATGTTTGTTTTGCCAGATTTACATGTATTTCCACCATACATCAGTGCTTCCAAGCTTTAATGGAAAGCTTCCAAAAAACCAGAATTTTTCTTTGCTTTGATTTGCTCTAACTTGCTTTGTTTTTGCCTGTATCACCTGCAATCCGCTCAAGGATGTTTAGAAGACCTTACCCGGTAGGCCAAGCTCTCAGATCTGATAGTATTTGGTGTGCTCCAAGCTTCACAGCTTCAATGGCAAGCTTCACAGCTTCTCTTCACAGCTTCTTCTCCCTCTTCTCTCACTCACTCATAAACCCTAATAAATAGCACAATGCTCTGATACCATGTTGAAAGAACGGTAGAGGGGGAGGAGACACACACACAGGAGCAAACCCTAATGTATATTGCAAACCCTAACCATAGAGGGAAGCCATCTCCCTTCTCACACAAAGCATAAAGCCATAATCCATAATACACACAACACACTATGAGTTGTGTCCACACACATCTAACCCTAGCTAATGTCCACACACATCTAACCCTAGCTAATGTCCACACACTATGACCAGCTGGACACGCGGTCATTTATGTCTCACACATGTTCCTACCTAACATGCCAGCACATAGCATAGCTGGCTCACACTGACATCGAGCTTGAATCTCAACAGTTCTAACATCCTCAGGTTGTGGGAATTCTAACATGTTATCTTCGCATTCAATTGCCAATTTGCAGCATGCATCAAGGGTAGTTGGCCAGGCTAATACCAAGTAATCATGCATTTTATGGTCTCTAGCTCCCTCTCCTGAAACAAGGTAACAATTGATCATCTGTTAACCTTTCACGGAGTTTGCACCTTTAATTTAAGTGCTTCAGGCGAGAGACATAGTCTCTCATTGACTCATCTTCCTTTTGTTTGATGTTATGTAGTTGGGCCACATGGCTCCATCTGTCCCCACTCCGGGCAAAACTGGGCACAAAAACATTCTTTAAACTGGTGAAGTTAACCTTGTCCTCAGGCTTAAGGGTTCTGAACCACTGATAAGCTTTTCCCTCTAAGGTCAGTGAGAGAAAGCATGTATCATGGTTACATCAGTGACCGGTCCGCAGGTTTCACATGTATATTCAAAAATCTCTACATGCTAGATAGGATCCCCATCCCCAGAGAATTTTTGGACAAGTTTTGAAATGATATGGGGTTTCATCTGGGAAGGTCGGGGTTCTAGAGTAGTAGAACAACCTAACTCCCAGACTAATGCCCTACCCATCTCTGCTGCCATATTTAATAAGTCTGCCCTTGTGGCTACATTAAGGTCCATGGCTGGATCGTTTCTAGGTCTTTGTGGTGGGAAATTGCTCCCCCCCTTCCTAGACCTCGTCTCCTACCTGTATTGGCTCTTCTAGGTATCTCGGGTTCATGGACTGGTCCAGTTGTGGTACCCTAGTGGGATTCCCCAATAGTAGCCTTTGTGCATCTTTGTGTAATTAAGAGCTCCATGTCTTGTAAGAATGTAGGGTGATTGATCATTAACTCAATATCATTCTTGGTATAGAGTCGGTCCTCTACTTCTACAACCGAGTTAGCTATGTTACCCTCTTCTTCTCTGGTTGTAAACCCTTCCTCCATTCTGGATTTGTAAGATTCCTCCCCAGCCTCTCAGGATGTCCAATATCTTCCCCTGTAGTCAAATCCCTCTTCAAAAATATAAAGGATCTTGTTTCTACCAGTTTTGGCCTAGAGAGAGAAAATCTTTTAGAGAATGGTAATTTAGTTTTTAAATATTTTTGGATGGAAAAATATCTCTTCTTATTAAAATAAGTTCCCCCAAAACAAAAGTTCAAAAAGATTTTCAGAAGGTGCATTAGAAATCAAGTATAATTTGTTCAAGAGGCCTTATCCTGAGGGTCAAGATTTTTTCGAAATTTTAAATTAAGGTTCCTATGGGCCAATAAGATCAATCCATGTGGGGAGGAGATAAATCCAGTTTGTAAAAGAAAAATACCCGAAAATGAGTAAATGCTCACATAAGATGAAGAGTTGACTATGTACAAGGGTTATTAGTAAAAAACTATGAGTATTACTAAAAAAAATGAGATATTTTGGGTATAATGATTCCATTTTGACACATGTGTAAGGAAGGGGAGTCCCTTCAAAGAGGCGCCTACTTCACATGCTTGAATGATTTTTAAACTAAAAAATAATGTGATATTTTTATCTCTCCTCTCTCTTGGATCAAACCGAATAAAAAAGGAACCAAACTAGGTCCAAATCTGGTCCAAATTCAACCAAACTGAATCTGGAAAATTCTAGAAATCAGTTGATCTTGGTTAGAGCCTCCCTCTCCTATAAATAGAACCTGAGCCCTTTGTAAAAAAATAGGAGAACTATACTATGCCAGAATTATTCTATGCCGAAATAATGATAATTTTTACTATTCTCTAAAATTCTCTCCAAACTGAAGAAATTGGAGCTTCCCTCCTTCTTCAATCTCTATTGGTGGCTCCATCAACACACCAAACCAATTGATTGGTTGGGGGCCTCTACCGTTGTTGTGAAGTGTGCGGTACAGCCAGGAAAGTACGAAACTTCTAGCTGTGAGAGTGAATGTCAAATCCAACAAGGAATTTCACGTACAAGATTTTCCAAGGAGTATTGAACATCATTGTTTCCATTGACAAATACATGTGTCCACTTCCCTCAATACATCCTTGAATTCGTTCAGATGATTGCACAGAATTGCATGAAATCCCTTTGAACCAATAAAGCTTTCTAATTTTTCCCATATACATGTGGCCAGCTACATCCATTTCATCCAGTTCCCTCAAAACCATTGAATCATGATGCTCTTTACCTGAAAACCTGCCTTAATATTCTAACATTTCACAAGCAAAAATTGCATTTGGCATAGCTTTCACATACTCATAATTTTCAAAATCCATAAGAGAAGAAGGTATGGCAAATTTCCCTCAGCTTCAATGCATTTTTCATCAATCATCGGGCTCCAAATTCCTTAGTCTTTTTCCCATGCTCTCTCTATTCAATTCCAATTTCTTTTTGGTGTATCTAATATTTGATTTTCTCCATTCATGTATAGTGAGAATATTTTATTTAAGGGAAATAAGCAAACAAACACTTAGCTGGCGAATTGAAAACGTGTTCTCTTTATTTACATCACCAACCACAGCTATGCGCCGGATATTCGAAGGTGGTAAATCGCAAGCAGCTTCGCTGTGTTTTGTTCTTCCAAAGTAGATTTTTCCCAGATTTGTATCATCATATAGTACTAGAATTATTCTCTAATTCTAGCACCTACAAAGCATATACAGAAAGTATATTCAAAAGATTCAGATCTCTGGTAGGTTCGACGCTGAGCTTCGACGCTGAGTATTGATTTTCCCCACTCTGGTTTTCGCCGTGAAGCTCCGGCCCTTTTCCTCTCTTTCCCCGCGGTGATCTAGGCGGCCCCCCTTCCACATTCTGCCAGCTGTCCCTGCCATAAGGAAAAGCTGCGCCTTTCTCTAGAAGTTCCCCCCCCCACGTTTTTGTTAACCTTAATACTAAGGTTATTAAACATAACCTTAGCATTAAGGTAGCAAAACTTAACCATAAGACTCCCAGCATTAGCACCATGTTTTAAGTCTTAACCACAAGACTCCCGGCATTAGCACCATGTTTTAAGTCTTTACTTTCTGCATTAGATACACGTAAGATACTTATGCTTCTACATGATGATCCATGAAGTCCAAGTGCAGCTTTCTATCCCAACATTTCCCAAACATTCAATGAACTCTTCGGCACTGTGATACCTTCATAATTTATAAGTCATCATATCGGCCCATGTGATTTATAGAATCCCCAATTGCCCATTCAAGTATTTCTTCAGCCTTTATAAATGCATTCCTTTGTGCATTGGTATGCCCTCATGCCATCATATATATCCGGATGCTTCTAACTTGCCCATGAACTCTGAGTAACAGCAAAAACATCATCCTCCATACTCATATACAAAAAACTCCTAAATCTGACTCAGCTTGTCTTATTGAACCTCATATACAATATGAACATATGTACATGGCATCATATAATGACTCATCATGGCACTTAACCCATGCATCTGGATGTGTATTTGACGGCCTCACATGCACGGTTTCATATCATAGACGTGCCATGGCACGACATCCACCCCCTCTAAACCTGCACATCCTCTGGTATGTGCCAAATCACCATCAAGGTCCACATATAACTGAATGTCGTCTTCATCTTCTGCAGTTCCAGGAAGATCATCCTCTTCCTCTTCAATCATATCCATACTTCCACTGTCAAGCCTCTCATCCTGAATCTCTTGTGAATCAAAAGGATCACTATCATGCCTTCTTTTAAATATCTTGACTCTTTTACCAGCCACAAGATTCTTTACTTCTGTTCCATCAAGCTCACACAGAGTATATGTGGCATTTCCATGCACATGCCTGACAATGTAAGGGCCAAACCATCTTTTTGCAAATTTTCTTTGAACAGTGAATTGGTTGTCAAGGCTACTATCATACATTAGAACCCAATCACCTTCTTCAATAGGTTTTGGCCGGAGTCTGTGTCTACTATCAAATCTTTCTTTATTTTTCAGCCTTGCATCTTTCAGGCGAGCTTTAGCAAGCTCTACATCTTCAGGTCTCCTCTCCAACTGTCTTATTCTCAATGCAAGGAGGTCATCTCTGCTCAATCCTTCCATCCAGGGCAATACATTCCAAGTTAGAATTACTTCTTCAACTGGCATCACTGGCTTCTGACCATACATTAATTCAGCAGGCATGTATCCTGTCACTGAGCTATGAGTTGTACGGTCAGCCCACAAGGCATATGGTAGCAGCTTTGGCCACACTCTCATCCTTTCTCTGCATGCCTTAGCCAAAGCTTTAATGATTGGAGGATGTCCTCGCTCACTTTTTCCATTGCCCTCAGGATTGTAAGCACATGTTAGAGATAGTTTGATACCAATTCTAGAGAAGAATTCCCTTGCTTCTTCAACATCTAGCTCTCCCCTATCAGCTGTTATTTTCCCAACACAACCATATCGGCAGATCACATCTTCCAAGAGAAATTTGCATACTGTTTCCGTACTCTTTGTTCTAAGGGCACGCCCTTCTACCTGATTTGTTAAATCTTCTCTTGCAAGTGCTATATACCGCATCTGCCAAATTCCCAAAGGCATTGTAACTAGATCCACTACCCATTTGTAGTGCATGGCAGGTGGGTAGGTTGGTTGCAAGCCATCACGATGCCTCACATTTGAGTACATTTGGCATACTATGCATGTTTCCACATATTGGGAAATATCCTTGTACATTCCTCTCCACCAATATTTTTCCTTTATTTTGGTATAAGTGGCCCACACACTTCTATGCCCAGCCCAGAGACTCTCATGGAACTCTTTCACAAGCTTCCCTTGAGTCTCTTTATCACATATGACTCTCTGTGGCATAGCATTCCTCTGTTTAGGATGTTTCCAGAGATACCCATCCTTTAGAAAGTAACCATATGCCTTTCTGCGGATCCTCTTAAATTCTGAGTCAGACCAATTCTCTTGCCTTGTCAGAGTGCTCAAATATTGACCAATAAGCAACCAATCCCCTTCATATATTTCCTCAATAAAAGACTCAAGTGCATTTGATAGGCAAATATGATCCCCCTTTGCATATGCTGTAGTATAGAACTTTGTACCCACATCATCAATGTCACTAACCATCTCTTCCTCATCTTCATACCTGGCTCTTGATAGCATATCTGCAACTGGGTTATCTTTTCCCGCAATATGCTCAAACTCAGGATTTAGTGACTTGATATAAGCAATCCACCTAAGCATAGCAATATCTGGAGTGGTACAACTTGCTATCATCCCAAGAAGTGGCAAGCAATCAGTCTCCACAAGTACAGATGTCCCAATAAGATATTCTTTTTCACATTTTAGAGCAGTGACTATCCCCCATAATTCTCTCTTGATCTGTGGATACTTTCGCTGTCGAAAGCTTAATACCTTTGCTCCAAATCTAATTACATACCTATGATCATCCTCATCATCTTGCCCTACTGCCCATCCAATCCCAGTAGGACTAGTATCAACTGTAACAATCACAGGCCTGCCACACTCATAATCTGCCTTTCTCAAAATGGGTGATGATTGGAGCAAATATTTCAGCTTCCGCATAGCTTTAATATGTACTGCACTCCACAAAAATTTTTGGTTTTTCCTCAAAAGTTGATAAAGAGGATCTGCTACATGTGCATAATGTGGGATCCAAATAACATAAAAGACGCATGCTCCAAGAAATCTCCTCAGCTCTGTAACATTAGTGCATATTTCCTTCATTCTTTGTATTGCATCTATCTTGACTGGACAAGGACGGCGTCCACTAGTACTACAAAGATGTCCCACTATTAGCACTTCACCAACCCCAAACACTGATTTTTGCCCAGATAAAGTAAGATTCACTTCTTTAAGCCTGGATAGAATCATGTCACAATCCTTTATATGATCTGCCACAAATTTGCGGCACCCTTTTGAATCCAAATTCTCATCTTTGTCTTTCTCCTCACAGCCCTTTATGGGCACATCATCCAAAAATGGCATAGTTTTTTGTGGTATGAAGTCCCGTAAGACTTTATTCATTCCATTCATCATATGTGCCACTGAGTTAGTGGCTCCCTGTGGTAAGGTACACATCCTTACTAATCCCAAAGGAGTTCTCATTGTGGTCAAGTCCCTGCTTTGCATATCCAGCTGGAACTGATCATATCCCGAATACAGATCACCCATAGAGTATATAGCTTTCCCTGCAAATGCTTCTGCAAACTCATCCACAATTGGACCTGCTCCCACATTCCTGATTGTGACTTTGTTTACAGGTTGCATGTCTTGAATAAAGCGCAATGTCCCATTTTTCTTTGGTACAGTAAACCATCTGTTGGAATATGGGGCACATGAAGGCTCCAAGATTCCCATCCTGATCTTTTCCTTTAACAATTCCATCAACTTTGGCAAGAGAGCCTTTGGTACTGGAATTGGCCGCAGATTCCAAGGCACATGTGGAACAGTAAAGATCACCATTGGTGCTGTTACACTTGGATCAACACAACCAATCTCATGCGGCTGAAAGGCAAAAGCTTTCCCATGTTTTACAAGCATCTCCTCAAAGCATTCCCTTTCAACTGGCAACAGAAAATCCCTCTCACCAATCTTCAGCTCTTTCAGAGTTTCTTGAGTAAATTTATGCCCAATTTTCTTCGGATCTCTAAGATTTGGCTGCATAGAAGCTTCATCTATCTTCTCCTTGCTTCCTGGTGGCAAGGGCAAGGCAACTGGCTTCACCTTTTTTGCAACCGTTTTGTATTTTGTATCAACATGAGCATCCATCTCACAATTCATGTTTTTACATTCCACCCCCTCAAATTCCTGGATTATATCATACATCTCCACAGATGACACCTTTATCACTTCATTTCCACCCTGTAAGCATGCTCTTCTCATATCAAAAAGTACATCCATAGTATCTATAAATGACACCTCATCAAGCACCCCTGAAATAAACTCATTCTTCTCCAAAAGACCACACTGCTCAAAACTTTTTTGTTCATTTTGTATATGTTTTTGCATGCCACGCTTTAAATCCTTGCTTTTTACAAAAACCAGTGACCCATAGCTGGAGAATCCCTGAAAATTTGCTGAAAAACTATTTACATTGATTGAGTCCTGCGAGAACTCATTTCCCCTTGTACCATTGGAATCCCGCTTTACAATGGCACCTGGCCAAAATCCCTCATCTCCCTGTAATTCATAAACTCTCTGTTTATCTTTGGGAGTGACTGTGCCCTAAGAGATTCACGATTCCTTTCATGATTAATGCAAACTGTTAAAAACTGAACAGCTTTTTTGCCATCTTTACTCCTTATTCTTGCATAGGCTGAACCATCATCCAAAACCTTTGTTTCCATCCTTACAGCTGTAATGTAGGGTTGCCCAAGAATGAGGGGATACGATGACATCTCCTGAACAAAGAAATTCTGATCATCCTTCACATCCCCTATAGTTACCCTTACATTTGGACATGCTGCATAAAGCTCTCCAGATGAATTATTAGCTGCTTTAATCATCCACCCATGATCCACATCCATTGGCCACTTACATTTGTTGTAGAGATTTTTAGCCATAAGATTTATTTCAGACCCATGATCAATTAGAGCGACATATGGCTCTTCCAAATCACCTATCTTGACAAGGGTTTCAGTGGTGGCTCTTGCCCAATGGCTCCTGGAGTAATGACTCTTTGTAAGAACTTCTTTTTCATCATCCTCTTCCACAAAACGCACTTGTCGTGCCCCATCAGCAGAGTGATTACATTCCACCACATTTTCTCTCTCTTCCTTTTTCTGTACCTGTACACCATGAGTCTTGGAAGTGCTTGCTTCCCCTTGTGATGGAATAGATTCAATTATGGACTGCCTTTTTCTTCGTATAATATCAATTATCTCATCATGAAATTCTTTCTTTGCAATCCCCAAGACTTCCCCTAGTGTGAATTCCACCCTGCTGTTTAGAATTCTCTCTTCAAGCACCTTTTTGAGATCTGTTGCAACTTCAATATCAGATTGAAGCTTGTAGAGTGGACTTTTCCCTTTACCCTTCTCCTTCATTTTTGCTGGCACTTCTTCCATTGAAACATCATGTAGAGGTCTGCTTTGCTGTGGAGGCATATGTGATGGTCCAGGATCCTTCTTTTCACTTCCACGTGTAACTCTTTTTGATGGCCCTCCTTCCTCATTTTCCCTTTTACGTTTCTCCTCTACCTGTGCCTCATTATTTTGACATTTGGCAATATAGGCATGAATGGATAAACAATCCACAGGCTCCTCCCAGCCAGTCTCAAGGCGTATACAATCACCTGCCTCATGCAAAGCTTGCTTTGACACTTTCTTTGATGTAATTAATTCCATTGTTGACGGCCAAAAATTCTCATTCTCATAATCCTCATCATTCTCAAATCCCTGCTTTTGTTGACCAACCTTTAATCCATAGGTTGCTGCCTCAACCATAGAAATGGCATGACTAGCAGCCATATCTTCTACCAGCTTTTTCATCCCTCCTTTCCCAAAGTTTGTACTCAATGGAAGTCCAGTTTCTGTAAGATGGATTTTCCCATCTTTGAAGAACACAAGTTGATTTTTAAGAGCTTCTTTATAGCTGGTACAATCCTTCTTTGCATGCTCTGGGTCATCACACCATATGCATCTGTATGTAAACCCTTCTCTGATTTGAGGCCTCTGCATAGAAACCTGCCCCAATGGTAGACCTTTTTCTTCGATTCTGGACATCTTCAATTTTAAATCACGCATACCCTTGATAAGCTCATCCATCGGCCCATCTATCTTAGGAATTGTGGCAGCTGGCTTGGATAAACTCTCAGGGGTAACAGCAGCTATAGGGGTTGCAGATCCCATCACCATTTTATCCCTCCTCCGCTGCCGCTTTGCTAACATAGTGACTGCATCCTCAACATCATTCCAATCACTCTTTAATCCTTGCTCTGTATTTTTATCCTCAAGGAGGATTTCCAATGTCTCCTGGAGATCTTTCCCAGCTGCCTGCAAGAAGAGCTCTGTCTTTTCTCTGTCCAAAGTTGCACGCTCTATTCTTGACAACTGGGCATAACGCTTCTCAAACTCCCTTAACAATTCCGTGGCAGAAATTCCCATTTTAGGTTTTGTGACCCATTCCAAAAAAGTTCGTTTAGTCACTCGCTCAGAATCCTCCATGAAGTATTCATCTTTTAAGGCAAGCTTGAATTCTTCCCAATTTCTGCCACCCTGTGCTGTCTGCAATCCTTTTATGCGCTCTCTTATTTCAGGAACGCATACCAACTCGAAACTTCGAACCATATCCTCCTCGGTCTCCCTATTTAGCTCCATCTCCTTTATATAATTGCGCAGATACTTTGTAATGTCCTTCCCATCAAATTGATCTACCTTTTTCACAATTGATTGTAAAGCTTTGGTCATAGAAATCTGTCCCCTCTCAGCAGCTTGTTGCTGTTGCATGTACATGGAAAACATTTGGAACATCTGCATAACTCCAGGGTCAAAATGAACCCCCTGGCCCTCAGAATTCTCAGCCATAGCTTCCCTGTATGTTTCACTACACTCTCACCCCAGCAGTTTCACGTCGGGTTCACCAAAAAGTTGTCGTGAAGTGTGCGGTACAGCCAGGAAAGTACGAAACTTCTAGCTGTGAGAGTGAATGTCAAATCCAACAAGGAATTTCACGTACAAGATTTTCCAAGGAGTATTGAACATCATTGTTTCCATTGACAAATACATGTGTCCACTTCCCTCAATACATCCTTGAATTCGTTCAGATGATTGCACAGAATTGCATGAAATCCCTTTGAACCATTCACATGTGGGCATGATAAAGCTTTCTAATTTTTCCCATATACATGTGGCCAGCTACATCCATTTCATCCAGTTCCCTCAAAACCATTGAATCATGATGCTCTTTACCTGAAAACCTGCCTTAATATTCTAACATTTCACAAGCAAAAATTGCATTTGGCATAGCTTTCACATACTCATAATTTTCAAAATCCATAAGAGAAGAAGGTATGGCAAATTTCCCTCAGCTTCAATGCATTTTTCATCAATCATCGGGCTCCAAATTCCTTAGTCTTTTTCCCATGCTCTCTCTATTCAATTCCAATTTCTTTTTGGTGTATCTAATATTTGATTTTCTCCATTCATGTATAGTGAGAATATTTTATTTAAGGGAAATAAGCAAACAAACACTTAGCTGGCGAATTGAAAACGTGTTCTCTTTATTTACATCACCAACCACAGCTATGCGCCGGATATTCGAAGGTGGTAAATCGCAAGCAGCTTCGCTGTGTTTTGTTCTTCCAAAGTAGATTTTTCCCAGATTTGTATCATCATATAGTACTAGAATTATTCTCTAATTCTAGCACCTACAAAGCATATACAGAAAGTATATTCAAAAGATTCAGATCTCTGGTAGGTTCGACGCTGATCTTCGACGCTGAGTATTGATTTTCCCCACTCTGGTTTTCGCCGTGAAGCTCCGGCCCTTTTCCTCTCTTTCCCCGCGGTGATCTAGGCGGCCCCCCTTCCACATTCTGCCAGCTGTCCCTGCCATAAGGAAAAGCTGCGCCTTTCTCTAGAAGTTCCCCCCCCCACGTTTTTGTTAACCTTAATACTAAGGTTATTAAACATAACCTTAGCATTAAGGTAGCAAAACTTAACCATAAGACTCCCAGCATTAGCACCATGTTTTAAGTCTTAACCACAAGACTCCCGGCATTAGCACCATGTTTTAAGTCTTTACTTTCTGCATTAGATACACGTAAGATACTTATGCTTCTACATGATGATCCATGAAGTCCAAGTGCAGCTTTCTATCCCAACATTTCCCAAACATTCAATGAACTCTTCGGCACTGTGATACCTTCATAATTTATAAGTCATCATATCGGCCCATGTGATTTATAGAATCCCCAATTGCCCATTCAAGTATTTCTTCAGCCTTTATAAATGCATTCCTTTGTGCATTGGTATGCCCTCATGCCATCATATATATCCGGATGCTTCTAACTTGCCCATGAACTCTGAGTAACAGCAAAAACATCATCCTCCATACTCATATACAAAAAACTCCTAAATCTGACTCAGCCTCAGCTTGTCTTATTGAACCTCATATACAATATGAACATATGTACATGGCATCATATAATGACTCATCATGGCACTTAACCCATGCATCTGGATGTGTATTTGACGGCCTCACATGCACGGTTTCATATCATAGACGTGCCATGGCACGACACCGTGATCAAAGAATCAAGCAATTTGTAAGGGTAAGGGTGAATTTTGATCTTTTTCTATAATTTCTCAATGTTTCTCTCTTCTCAACCCCTCTCAAGCTTGAGAAGCTTAATTGGAATGGCTTTTTAATGCTATTGAAGTTAATTGATGAATGGTAGTAAGAAAATACATAAATTCCCATTTATGCTTAATTTTATTGGTTTTTATGATTTTTGTCTTCTCTAAAATGATTATGATGTTATGCCTCATCATTGAAAAAAGGCATTCCCCTCTCTTCTTTAGTAAATCCGACCATTCTTTATCCTAGATGAATGATTAATGGATAAAATCAAGTTTTTCATAATGTTTCTCTTTGATAAGTAGAAAATGTTTACATTAGAATGATTTAAATACTCTTGGTGAACTTCTAATTAATTTTAGAGAATTAAAAATTGAAAAATGGTCAGCCATACAAAGGAGGTTATGGCAAAATTTTCTAAAATTGTGTAAAATAGGTTTTATTTTTTTTAATTCAAAAAGAGTAATTCCCATCGTATATGTATTCTTAAAGTGTTAGTTTTCATCCTAGGTATAAGAAAATGCATACTAAAAATATTTTATTAAAAAAGTGTTACTTTCTTTAGAATTAAATTCTATGCATAGAAGGAAGCATAGTGAAATTATTATTTTGATTATAAAAGAGTGATTTTTATCATAAATGATTTGTATGCATAAACATATGCATAAAAGATAATTTTTATATTAAAAGAGTGATTTTTATCATAAATGATTTGTATGCATAAAAGATATTTTTTATATTAAAAGTGTGATTTTCATCATAAATGATTTTTATGCATAAGTTACATGCATAAAAGAAATTCTTTTATATTAAAAGAATGATTTTCATCATAAATGATTTGTATGCATAAATATATGCATAAAAGATATTTTTTATATTAAAAGCGTGATTTTCATCTCATAAATGGATTTTATGCATAAATTAGATGCATAAGAGAAATTTTTTTATTCTAAAAGTGTAATTCCTACTAAATTGGGTTTATGCATGGAGCGGATATGGATGTGGATGTATGGATATGGATATGGATGTGGATGTGGATGTGGATGTATGAATGTGGATGTGGATGTGGATGTATGAATGCGGATATGGATGTACATGTATGGATATGGATGTGGATGTGGATGTATAGATGTGGATGTGGATGTGGATGTATGAATATGGATGTGAAAATGGATGTATGGATGTGGATGTGGATGTATGGATGTATGGATGTGGATGTGGATGTGGATGTGGATGTATGGATGTGGATGTAGATGTGGATGTGTGGATGTGGATGTGGATGTAGATGTATGGATGTAGATACAGAATGTGGATGTGTATGTATGAATGCGGATGTGGATGTGGATGTATGAATGTGGATGTGGGAATGGATGTATGAATGTGGATATGGATGTGGATGTGGATGTATGAATGTGGATATGGATGTGGATGTATAGATGTGGATGTGGATGTATGAATGTGGATGTGGATGTGGATGTGGATGTGTGGATGTGGATGTGGATGTGGATGTATGAATATGGATGTGGAAATGGATGTATGGATGTGGATGTGGATGTGGATGTATGAATTTGGATGTGGAAATGGATGTATGGATGTGGATGTGGATGTGGATGTGGATGTATGAATATGGATGTGGAAATGGATGTATGGATGTGGATGTGGATGTATGAATGTGGATGTGGATGTGGATGTGGATGTGGATGTGTGGATGTGGATGTGGATGTATGAATATGGATGTGGAAATGGATGTATGGATGTGGATGTGGATGTGGATGTGGATGTATGGATGTGGATGTGTGGATGTGGATGTGGATGGATATGGAAATGGATGTATGGATGTGGATGTGGATGTGGATGTATGAATGTGGATGTGGATGTGGATGTGTGGATGTGGATGTGGATGTGGATGTAGATGTATGGATGTAGATACAGAATGTGGATGTGTATGTATGAATGCGGATGTGGATGTGGATGTATGAATGTGGATGTGGATGTGGATGTATGGATGTAGATACGGAATGTGGATGTGTATGTATGAATGCGGATATGGATGTGGATGTATGGATATGGATGTGGATGTGGATGTATAGATGTGGATGTGGATGTATGAATGTGAATGTGGATGTGGATATGGATGTGGATGTGGATGTGGATGTATGAATGTGGATGTGGATGTGGATGTGGATGTGGATGTAGATGTAGATGTATGGATGTAGATACGGAATGTGGATGTGTATGTATAAATGCGGATATGGATGTGGATGTACGAATGTGGATGTATGGATGTGGATGTATGGATGTGGATGTATGAATGTGGATGTGTATGTGGAATAATGAATGCGAATGTGTATGAGAAATGATGTGACGATGATATGAATGAATCTGATGTGATGAGATGAAAATTGATGTGATTGGATGAGAATGAGTACACATATGAATGGAATGTGGAATAAGTAATGTGGATTGATGAGAGATAATGTGGAAAGATGAGAGTTCATTATAGAAACTGTATTTGTAACCTGTTTGTAAATGACTGTTTTATGTCAAGAATGTTGGGGAAGCATTTTGACCGTCTTGTGATTAAGGTCGTGGAGACCTAACTGATAAAGTTGCAACTGCTGAGACGGAGAGTCAATGGAGGACGTCTCGCGTAGCAAGGTCGGCCGAGGTCTTGACCAGCCTCGGTTCGATTTAAATGGTGAGCTTTCGGTACGATGGATGAGGGACCAAAGAAGCAACCTATGAGTGAAGCACTAGGTGACCTGCGAAGGATCCTAGAGGGTGCTGACCATACGGTGCTCGGGCTTTGGGTCGCCAAAGATACCCACACGTGCGTCGTGGAAGATATTGAATCAAGGAGTAAGAGTTGTTTTCTGAAACCGGGCATGGATCTGGTTGATTGACCTTGCTGGTCCTCAACGGATGAGTCCATGGCTCTTTTATATGGATCTGTTGGTTGATCTTGTTGATCTTCCACGAAGATTCCATTTTGTTATGTGAATATATTGCCGGTTACTATGAGCTAGGAACTATCAAAAAGGCCCCTGAGTGAACAGGTGGTGAGCATTTTGGTTGCCAATGATGCCATAAGTACACCGATGAAGGAATGATTGGAAATAAGGATTCAACCAGAGAATTTGAGGATTGTGATCAGTGACATAATGGTTTCATTTTAAAGGATTGTTTTAAAGATAGCTGATGCTGAGAAAAAAGGCAATTTCATATTGGGTGTGTAAGTGGTGTGACTAGTTTTTTATGTTTGCATAAACATCCGGCTAGGGGACCTGGGAACTCTTTTCCCTGGTACCCGAGACAAAACCTAACCAATTTCCTAATTGGATCCCATCACTACAGTGGTGGGCGGTTGGCTAACCCATGGGATTGGATGGGGTTAGGCTGGACTGATGGATCCGTAAATTGAGACTCAATTTTTGTTTAGTTCGATAGATGAAGTAAATCCCGGACAAAAATTGTTCTATGGAAAAGAATCAACGGTTGTGCCTCTCAATGAGGAAAAAAGCGTTGGTCTCTATGATCCAAGTACAGTCTTTTTCCCTGATCTGACTTGGGACTTACGGGTTCGGTCAGATGAGCTCAGTTAGTTAAGGCTTTTGACTACGTTAGGGAAAAGTTATCCTGGTGGAATCGCTCGTGCTTTCCGGGCAAGGAAGTTTTTCTGGGTTCGGTTTTGGAAAAACCGATGGATTAGTCTCTTATTCGGATATCCGTGGGCGAGGCCCCGAGTGTGGGACCCCGAGTGTGGGACCCTGCCCCGTGCAAGAAGTGCTACTTTCGCTGCTAGCACCCCTGAAATTGTTGCGCGGTGGGGATAGGGATCTCACAGGATTCCTCGTTGATGGGTTCCAAGTTCGGAATTTCTCCATCACTTCTACCTGTAGCAATTTCAGGTTCTTTTCCTCATGATTGGAGTGGATACTTCCTGTCTCTTTTCTCTCAGCTCTTGCCCTACGAGTATCAAGCTCTTGTTTCCTTAAGCTCAATTCTTGGAGTTGTCGTTCTACCTCACTTCGTTGGAGATCCAATTCCATTTCCTCGGTGGTGGGAAAGAATATTCGACCCATCCTAATTGCACTTTCCATATCTCGTCTAATTCGAGGGGTGCCAGTATTTGACAGCCTATAATTTAACACTTGGAATGGCACTTCTTGTCTTCGACCGAGTCGTCCAGTGCTAGTTGACGAACCCATGCCCACAGATTGCGCTTCTTCATCATGACTAGTTTGGAGACCGAAAAATCCCCGAGCGATATCAATGATCCCACTGGAGTTGGTTGGGGAGTGTGGCTTATCTCCTTCCCCAAACCCAGCGTATCTTAGCCCTTCTTCCATGGATTCTTCACTACTGGTTTTTGCGGTGGTCAGGTTTCTCAAAACACTCAAGTGTGTGCAAAATGTCCTGATCCCACACTTCTTTGGTAGGAAGTTCCTGGATGATTTGATGCACTATCGTCAGGCGTAAGATCGTCTTCGATGAGTTTTCCAGATCTTAAGTGCATATATATATGATTTGATAAGCTATTAATCAACTCAAATTGATTCAATTTCCGATTCTATTGCTCTATTTAGGAGGCGTGAATTAGCAAGAAATGGTTCACATCGTGAAACAACAGGATTCATTTCACGTCGTGAAACTGCAGGGAAAATGGTTCACGTCGTGAATGATTTTCCTGCACTTTCACGTGCTCAAAATTTTTCCTCCTCAGGATTAAATTCCTTCTTTTAGTCAATTTCCCTTTCTTTAGCCGACCCTCACAACCTTAGTTTTGTCAATCCGTCAATTTTAGCCTTCACGTGAGCCTGCAGGATTTCTTTCACGTCATGAAACAGAAAGTGTTTCACGCCGTGAATTGCTTCAGAAATGGCTCACGCCGTGAAGGTCTACTGCACTTTTGTTGAGATTCAAGCTCGATGTCAGTGTGAGCCAGCTATGCTATGTGCTGGCAGATTAGGTAGGAACATGTGTGAGACATAAATGACCGCGTGTCCAGCTGGTCATAGTGTGTGGACATTAGCTAGGGTTAGTTGAGTGTGGACACAACTCATTGTGTGTTGTGTGGATTATGGATTAGAGCATTATGCTTTGTGTGAGAGAGGAGATGGCTTCCCTCTATGGTTAGGGTTTGCTCCTGTGTGTGTGTCTCCTCCCCCTCTACCGTTCTTTCAACATGGTATCAGAGCCTTGTGCTGTTTATTAGGGTTTATGAGTGAGTGAAGAGAAGAGGGAGAAAAAGCTGTGAAGAGAAGCTATGAAGCTTGCCATTGGAGCTGTGAAGCTTGGAGCACACCAAAAACTATCAGATCTAAAAGCTTGGCCTACCGGGTAAGGTCTTCTAAACATCCTTGAGCGGATTGCAGGTGATACAGGCAAAAGCAAAGCATTTTAGAGCAAATCAAAGCAAAGCAAAATTCTGGTTTTTTGAAGCTTTCCATTAAAGCTTGGGAACATTGATGTATGGTGGAAATACTTGTAAATCTTGCAAAGCAAACATGTATCTGACAATGAGGGATGTAATGGCAACTCTTATGCAAGCCCTATTGTGATTTTGGAGCAATTTGAATGCATTTCAAAGTGTGAAAATCTCTGGTTTTTGAGCTCTCACAAAACAGTGAAAAAGAAGCCCAAAATTGAAGCATTTGGAGTGTGATTTTGGCTAAAATCCAACCATTGGTGGATTGCACATGTACCTAGGAGTGTTGGGGACTTGAATACCTCATCAAACAACATTATAATCACTCCCAAATCCCCTAATTGTAGGCGGCGCAGCCAGAACAGAGGAAACAGAGCATTTTTCTGGTTTTTTGACTACGAGGAGATCGATTTCTCATTGGGTGCTTGATATCTTCCACAATTTCTTTAGCAATTGGATGCTTTACACTTTGGAGAAGAGGGCTATGTGATTTGTTTGGTCAATGATGCTTAATTGAGCTGGGAATGAGCTGATTAAAACAGGCTGTCCACTGGTTGCAGAGAAACAGAGCATTTTAATTGAGCAATTAATCTTTGGTCTTTTACAATTGGACAAATTCCTCTTACATGGAGTTGATGGACACTAATGCTAAGCTAATGAATGCCTGGTTGCTCAATTTGGTCAAATATTGAAGGAATTAGAGCCAATTTCCTACTGGTTTTTCTGGTTTTTCTGGTTTTTCCCAAAACAGAGAAAGGGGTTTTCAAAAATTGATATGTACACATGTCAGATGGTGTTGATACTCAACATTGAGGTTCATTAGGTGTCAATGAAAGTTGCCCATACTTGATTGCACCACTACATTGTGATTTGGAGCCGTGGAAGTGCATCAAAACAGGCTATCTCGGACTGCGTGAGACAGTTCATCTTGGATGCATACAGGTTGATTTTCTACATCAAATTTGGAGTTTGTTAGCTACCTTGGAGTATCTGGAACACTCATTGGAGTGTGGTTGAGCTGAGGAAGGCTCGGTTTCAGATTTGGACGAGTGCGGAAGGTGCACATTCAGCAGATATGTCGGACAATCCAGTTCAGATTGTTGGTGAGAAGCTGGATAGGAAGAACTTCCAGGCATGGAAGTACAGGATAAAGAGTTTCTTGAAAGGAAAAAGATTTTGGAATCTCATTACAGGTGCTGAGCCAGAGCCTGAGCTACCTCGGCAACCTACACAGCAGCAGCTTATTGCTCATAAGCAATGGTCAGAGAGAGCATTCAAAGTGCTGCATTATTTGTCTATATGTATTTCTGATGCTATGCTCATACACATTCAGGATGCTGAGAATCCCAAAGATGCATGGGATACTTTGGTCAAGATGTTTGATACAGATACGAGTGCTCACAAGTCTCAGTTGCGACAGCAGATACACAATGTGAAAAGGAATAAAAGGAGCATACATGATTATGTGCAAGAAATCAAGAAGTTTGCAGATGCATTGGCCACAATAAATGCCCCCATGCCTGATGATGATTTGGTGGATATTACCTTGCGTGGTCTTGGGCAAGGAATACAAATCTTTTGATACATCTATCTCAGTGAGGAGTACAGGTTTACTCGACTTCGATGAGTTGGTTTCACTCTTATTGGTTGAGGAAATCAAGCTCACTGATTCATTTCTAGATGCATCTTCTAGCCATGATGATGGCAGAAATCAGGCTTTCTACTCGCAGAGAGGCTTTAGAGGCAGGGGGGGATTCACATCACGTGGACGTGGTGGTAATGGTCGTGGATGGCAGGATAGGCCTCCACAACAGAATTTTCAGCCTTCATATGGTGCTCGAGGTGGTCGTGGATATGCACCTCAAAGAGGTCGTGGTAACCCCCGTGGTAGAGGATGTTGGCAAGGCCAACAAAATTCTATGCAAGATGTTGAATGCCATTATTGTGGCAAATATGGTCATATGGCGAGAGATTGTTTCCGCAAACAGCATGATTTGAGAGGGGGAAGAGCACAACGTGGTGGTCATTATGGTGGAAACTATGCACAACATGGTGGTAACTATGCATCAAGTAGCAATGATGGAACTGCAAATCATTTGTTTTGCCATGAAGCATGTTGTGGGTTCTATGACAACAAATGCTGAGAATGATGATACATGGTATATGGACTCAGGAGCATCAAACCATATGACATGTCATGGAGAATGGTTTGAGCATATGAAGCCTATGGATGGAAAAGGCTATGTGGAAACAGGTGATGATACTCAGCATGACATTACACATGTTGGTAGTGTACCATTGGTCATGCACAATGGTCAAACAAAGTCTATGTCTGATGTATTGTACGTGCCTTCTATCACAAAGAGCTTGGCCTCAGTTGGTCAAATGGTGGAACAGGGATTACAGGTTCGCTTCAACGAGCATGGATGCTTCGTTGAGGACTTTAAACATGGATGTAGAGTGATTGCTAAAGGAAAGAAAGAAGGCAGATTGTTTAAGCTGGATGCTGGAATTCCTGAGCTAAAATCAGCCATGTTCTCAAAGAGCAGGAATGTGGTACAGGACATTGATATGTGGCACAAGAGGATTGGACATGTCAATATACAGAGATTAAAGAACATGCAAACAAGAGGCATTGTCAGTGGATTGCCTAGGTTCAAATATGATGGACATATGCATGTTTGTGAAGCCTGTCAGTTTGGAAAGCAGGCAAGGTTGAGGTTTCCTAGAGAAGGAAATATGAGTAACATGCCACTTGAGATAGTACACAGTGATGTATGGGGTCCTGCACAAAACCCATCTATCAAAGGCAGTTTATACTATGTGACATTCATTGATGACTTTAGCAAGATGACATGGATATATTTCTCAGAGAGAAGAGTGAAGTGTTGGAAAAGTTCATGGATTTCAAAGTTTTTGCAGAAAAGCAATATGGCTGTTGGATTAAATGTTTGAGAACAGATGGAGGTGGTGACTACACCTCAAAGGCCTTTGAGCATTTCTTGAGGAAGCATGGAATAAGAAGACAATTGACTTGCAGGTATACACCTCAGCAGAATGGTGTGGCTGAGAGAAAGAATAGAGTCATATGTGAAGTGGCAAGGGAAATGCTTAATGAAAAGAGCATGCCAGATTACTATTGGGCAGAAGCATGTGCTACTGCAGTGTATATTCTGAACAAAACACCTACAGCAGCCATTCATGGAGCACGCCAGAGATGCGGCTTACAGGCTACAGGCCAGACATTGGACATCTCAAAGTTTTTGGATGCATAGCTTATGTACATGTGCCTGATGAAAGAAGAAGGAAGTTGGATCCTAAAGCAGAGAAATGTGTATTTGTTGGATATGCACAGGATCGAAAGGCATACAAATGTTATAATCCTCAAACTAGACAAGTGGTCATCTCACGAGATGTGGTGTTTGATGAGCTTGCTAGTTGGTACAAAGCAAAAGATGAGGGAGTCATTGAGTCACTTGAGGCTGATGTGCATGTGAACTTGCCACCACAAGCAAGTTCTAGTTCTACTACTATGTCTGGGCCAGCAGGCAGCAGAAGCTGAGAGCAGCATTGTACGTCCATGGTTAGGACGTTTAAGGCATGAGAGTGTGAGCACTAGGAGTAGTGCTATGGATAAAGGAAAGAAGAAAGTCGAAGGAATTGGAATCACAGGTTATGAGTCATCTAGTTCTGAGAGTTTGGATGAGGAGCTTGGCATACCTGTACTACCTGGTGCTAGGCAGGACAGATATGTGCCACCACATGCTAGAGTTACAGGTGTACAGAGTGACCCGCATGCATTGCGGAGATCCCAGAGGGTCAGATATCCTGTTGACAGGTTGACATATAGAGATTTTGCTATGCACTATGCATATATGACATCTATGGTGAAGCATGTGGAACCTACATGCTATACAGAGGCTATTGGAGAGCATGTATGGGAGAAAGCAATGGATGTAGAGATGGACGCATTGGTCCATAATGATACATGGGACTTAGTTGCATTACCAAAGGACAAGAATGTTATTGGATGTAAGTGGGTTTACAAAGTGAAGTGCAAATCTGATGGTTCTATTGAGAGACATAAAGCAAGATTGGTAGCAAAGGGTTATGCACAGACCCAAGGATTGGATTATGATGAGACGTTTAGTCCAGTGGCTAAGATGGGCACAGTGAGAGCAGTCATTGCTATGGCTGCAGCTAATGGCTGGGAAATGCATCAAATGGATATCAAGAATGCATTTCTAAATGGAGATCTACAAGAGGAAGTGTACATGGCACAGCCAGAAGGGTATGTACACCCTAGATATCCCACTCACGTATGCAGATTGAAAAAGGCATTGTATGGTTTGAAGCAAGCACCACGTGCTTGGAGTGATAAGATGAGTAGATATCTTATCTCACTTGGTTTTCAGATTTCTACAGCAGATTCTTCACTCTATGTGAAGAAGACAGAGCATGGGATTGTGTTACTCGTCATCTATGTGGATGATTTGATTATCACAGGTGATCATGGTGCAGATGTGATGCATGTCAAGAAAGCTTTAAGTGGGCAATTTGACATGAAAGATCTTGGTGAGTTGAGATACTTCCTTAGAATTGAAGTGGTGAAAGATCATGCAGGTACTTGGTTAGTACAGCGCCAATATGCATTGGATATGTTGGCAAAGTATGGCATGACAGGGTGTAAGCCTATGAGTACACCATTGGAGCAAAATGTGAAGTTGCGGGCTGGTTATGGCGAGGAATTGGATGATCCTTCTATGTACAGGAAGATGGTTGGTAGTCTCATATACATGACTATCACACGCCCGGATTTGAGTTATGCTGTGGGGCTAGTGAGCCAGTTTATGCAGAGACCCAGGAAACCACATTTGGATGCAGTGAGACGCATCATGAGATATGTGAAGACCACATCACATTATGGTCTACTTTATGAGAATGGTAAAAGCTTGGACATACATGGCTATACAGATGCTGATTGGGCAGGAAGTTCATATGACAGGAGATCTACTAGTGGATATGCTTTTACACTTGGAAGTGCAGTGGTGAGTTGGAGTAGCAAGAAGCAACCTACAGTTGCTTTATCCAGTACAGAGGCTGAGTACAGGGATGCAACCATTGCTACTTGTGAGGCTATATGGTTAAAGAGTCTCTTGACAGATTTATGTGAGCCTATTGATGGGAGAGTTGTCATTCATTGTGACAACATGAGCAGTATACAGTTGGCAAAGAATCCAGTGTTTCATGCGAGGACCAAACACATAGAGGTCCATTATCACTTTGTCAGAGAAAAGGTGCTGGATGGTACAGTTGATCTTCAGTATGTGAAGACTGATGAGCAAGTGGCTGACATCTTTACGAAGCCACTTAGCAGGGAGAAGTTTGAGTACTTTCGGACTATGTTGGGAGTACATGGGATGAGCTTGAGGGGGAGTGTTGAGAGTCTTGATATCCCAAGCTCATCTACATCTTCATCGGCAGTACATCATGAGCTTGAGAGGGGCTGTTGAGATTCAAGCTCGATGTCAGTGTGAGCCAGCTATGCTATGTGCTGGCAGATTAGGTAGGAACATGTGTGAGACATAAATGACCGCGTGTCCAGCTGGTCATAGTGTGTGGACATTAGCTAGGGTTAGTTGAGTGTGGACACAACTCATTGTGTGTTGTGTGGATTATGGATTAGGGCATTATGCTTTGTGTGAGAGAGGAGATGGCTTCCCTCTATGGTTAGGGTTTGCAATATACATTAGGGTTTGCTCCTGTGTGTGTGTCTCCTCCCCCTCTACCGTTCTTTCAACAACTTTCACGTAATCCAATTTTTGGGGAGTTGCACCATGTCAAAGGTGTCAAGATAAGGGTTTCTATTTTTGGAATATAATCCCATGATTTTTGATGAAAATCACGGCATTGATTTCGTGAGCAACTCGCGGCGTGAAAGTGCAGGAAATGGTTCACGTCCTGAACAACTTTCATGCACTTTCACATGGAGTTTTCCGCGGTGGTCTTGGATGCATAATACTTATCCAAATGATGAAAATTAGATTGTGCCAATGGCAAAGGAATGAAATGCAAGTTCCTGGCTCAATCAATGGTCCCTTATGTTTTTGAATTTTTTGAAAAAAAGAAAACAACACCCAACCTGCTTCTTCATGTTGGTGTTTTTTGTGATGTTAACTTCAAAATTAACAAGAGTAACCAATGAATCCTTTCCTAAACTACTCTCCAAAACATTCACAACATCAAAACTATAACTGTTTTCTCAACTACACACACCTTATCCTTTCATTTCCACGCAATGCACTACCAGAATGCAAAGGCAATAATGAATACGATGCAATGGGAGCTGAAACTCAAAGAGTATGGAAGAAACAAAGGTGTTTCCCCGGCAGCAGTGCCAAAAATGTTATGGGCTACCGCACCTCCAAGAAGGAACTCTACGCATTCACCTAATGGAAGAGCAATAAAACACAACCTTCGTGGGGTACTACTTACCAATGCTTTGATCTTCTTGGGTCCCTTGAGGCCTCCAAGATCGCTTGTAAAGCTCCAAACTCCAAGCTCCACCTCCACACTGTCACCATGGAGTCACTCACACCATCACATAGACCAATCACACACTCTCTCATATACAAGCATAAATACACAAGCATGAAAGAGGCACAATCCTAGAATGCTCTCACTCCTCACTCTCTCACAAAGCATAAGGGGAGAGCTCTCAATAGCACAAAGGGGATTGTCCTTTTCATTATGAAAAAATGCCTTATATACAATTGGCCCTTATTCACACTTGGGCGTCCAAAACTTACTAGCTAGGCCTTGGGTGGCCAATATCTCATAATGTATAACCTTTGTAGTGCCTTTGCATGTCACTTATTAATGTCCTCAATTGAGGATCATGTTGTTAATCCGAATGGGATTAACAGTGGGATCCCATTCTTGATGAGAAAATCAAGACTACATCTCCTTCTTCAAAGATCTTAAAATTTGTGTTGCTTTCCACCTATAGATTTCTCCTCTTCTCTATACAATTTTGGTTGTCCATGCACTATGCAGTCTCCTTTCATCTGCCACCGAAGGAGTTGCTCAATTCTATGCACTTTTGACTCTTTCGGAGAGATTCTTTCTGCCCAGAGCTATCCTGAGGCTCTATGTGAGGAACTCCATGGACACTATTGCTTCCATTTCATACACCATGCTGATAGGCATAAGTCCCGTTTCGTTCTTATAAGCTGTTCTAAATGCCCATAACATTGAGTGTAGCTTTATGTCCCAATCATTCTTGTTTTTATTCACCGTCTTGACAAGAATACTCTTCAATATTTTGTTGGTGGATTCTTCTTGCCCATTCTCTTTGCGATAGTAGACTGTTGACTTCTTATGTATGATCATAGGTTTTATGGTTAGCTTCTTTAAAATCACTTCATTTAGGAAGTGGCTTCCTTGGTCTCACTAACTATCTCTATTGGGCATCCAAATCTTGTCATAATTGTTTCATAAAGAAACTTTGCTACTAAACGATGCTTTACAATCTTTTCAGAGCCTTGGCTTCTACCCATTTTGTATAGTAATCTATAGCCACCAAAATGTATCTATTTCCTGTTTGCTGGGCTACTGGCTTGGATGGGCTGACAAAGTCCAAACCCCACTTCTGGAATAACTCTAAGGCATTTTGTCTACATCATTTGGTTGGCCCAACCTCTGGCACATGTCGTACTCCTTCACAAACTTGTGTGAATCTTGTAATGTCATCGGCCACCATAATCTTGCCTAGAACACTTTTCACCCCGTCACTTCTCTGGAAAAGTTCCCTCCAGTTATCCCTTGTGCTTTGGCCAGCACATCCTGTTGTTCATGCTCGGGGATCCACAACAAAGGCACACTTGGCTGGATTATTGAGGCTCAATCTAGATTTTCTACACCTCTCCAGGCACATCATAAGGTGTGTTATGTGGTCTTCTTTCTTTCTAAACACACTGAAATCATCCACAAAGACCCTCATGAAGGTGGTTAAATATTTGTAGAATATTGAACCATCCTTTGGAATGTGGTTGAAGCATTCTTCAGCCCGAAAGTCACTATATTGGAGGCAAAATTCCCCTATTCTGTCAACGAAGGCTATTTTTTCCTTATCCTCCAGAGCCATCCGCACGTTGTTGTACCCACTGAACCCATTCAGGAAGGAGTATGTCTCACACGCCTAGCACACTACGTCTAGTAGAGAATCTATGGAATGGTAGCAGGAATGGTTTAGCCTAAAGAAATCCTTGACGTTCGGGAGAAGGTTCTCAGGAGCAGAGTCCTCACAGAGTTTTTAGTCAAGTGGAAGTTCTTCCCTCTCTAGAAGACAAGTTGGTAAAAGATTACCCCCACTTTGTGAGATGAGGACATCTCGCGTTTTTCAAGAGGATGTAAGATTCCTCCTCAATAAACTGAATAATGAATAAGCTTTTATCTCAATCCCCTATAATCATTCCATATTTCAGAATAATACAAGAAAATATTATTTTTCCTTGTTTTTGCCTAGAGAGAAGAAAAATTCTAGAGAGAGGTAATTCAATGTTGAGATATTTTTTGATATAAAAATTCTCCTAATATCTAAAATATATTTCCCTGAAACAATAGTTCAAAATAAATTCTCCAATGTGCATTAGGAATTAATTAAAAATGGTATAAGGGACCTTAGCCGCCTAGGGTTAGAAATTTTTGGATTATGGCCCAATTAAGGTTCCAATGGGCCAATAGGATTAATCCAAGTGTTGGGATGAGATAAATCCAAAGAATAAAAGAAAATACCCAAAAATGAGTAAATGCTCACATAAGATGAAGAGTTGATTGAGTACAAGGTTTATTAGGTAAAAATTAAGAGATATTAGATAAAAAATGAGATATTTAGGAGAAATGATGCATTTTTGACACCTCAGTATAAGGAGGGAATGCCACATCAAGGAGGTGCCTTTTTCTTCATGATTACTTGAGTTTTTTAATCCAAAAAATATGATATTTTTCTCTCTCCTCTCTCCTGGACCAAATTGGATCAAAAAGGGAGCCAAACTGGTCCAAATCTTGTCCCAAATTGAGTCAAACTGAAGCTGGAAAGCTCTAGAACCCAGTTGGACTTGGTTAGTGGCCTCCCTCACCTATAAATAGACCCTCATTCCTTTGTATTCTCATCTTTGAGCTATACCATGCGAGTATTACCTTACAATAATCATATTGCTATTATCCCTTAATTTTCCTCTTCTTTTGGGGAGCTTGGAGCTTCTCTCTCTCTCCAACAACTCCTGAAGTTGCTCTTCTCCTCTTGGTAACCAATTGATTGGTTGGGGGCTTCACTACTAAGAAAAGAATCAAGCCAATCTTAGAGGTAAGATTGATTTTTATGGTTTTTTTTCAATTTTCTCAAATGACTTCTTCTTCTCAACCCCTCTCAAGCTTGAGAAGCTTTCAAAATGATTGTTTTTATTCAAATCAAGCTTTCCCTAAGATTCTTAATGTTTAATTAGAATTAAGATAATATTTATGCTTATTTGTAATGCTTTCCTTAAGTAAATCTCTCTCTTAAAAAGAATAGTCATCTTTATGGCTATGTCTTTAGCAAAAGAATGTTTCTCAATGATAATCTCTTATTTCAAAACTAAACTCTAGGCTTGATGAGCTAGAAAGTAAGAAAATGATATTTTCATGATTTTGTGCTAGTAAAAAATAATGGTTATTTCTTTTTAGATTGTTTATGAGTAGATAAAAATTAGTTTAATTCATTCTAAATGAGAAAAGGATTATCCTAGTAAATTAGGAAAAGAGGAATGTCTAAATTAGCTTAATCTACTAGAATAATCATAATTATGTTTATAATTATAGTTAAAATTATGATTTGAATACATAGTTTAAATTTAAGCTTAAAAGAAGAGCATCTATCATATTTTCATTACAAGCTTTTATTCTTTTAGAAAATTTGAGAATTATCAGTAATAGCAGAGCGAAGCTATGAAAAAAAATTAGAAAAAAATACATATCTTATTTTTATGCATAATATTAAAAGATGAATTCCTACCATATTGTAGGTTTCAAAATTTTAAGCAAAAAGAATGATTTTGACCATATTCATGAAAGAATACTTTTTTGTATTTATGCATAATTATTTAATTAAAAAAAGAGAGAAAATTTTGATAATTTTATTTTATGCATAAGAATTTTTAAATGATAAAACAGGAATTCCCATGACATTCGGGATTCAATCATGTAAATGTAAAAAGAGGAATTTTTGTCATATTAAAAAAATGGATATTCTTATTTAATTTTAAAAAAGAAATTTTCTTGGTATTTAGGTAGAAAAAGGTGTAAATTAATTTTGATAAAAGAGGAGTTTTCACCAAATTTCCACATAGAAAATTAGGGTATACTAATGTTGATGATTAAATTGGTGGAAAGAATATTCTTAGATATTTTTATGTGGATAAATCAACAAATTGATATATACCCAAAATTGGATTAGTGGAAGAAGAGTATTTTTATACAATCCCGATATTCTCGTATAGAACTATTTTTTAAATTCTATTGTGGTTAGGAAGGAAAGAAACTCATAAAGTTATAATTTTCTTACAATTAGAAGTTCCGTTAATTTATCTGAAAAAAATACTCAGGAATCAAAGTTAGAAGTAAACCGAATAATTTTTGCTAGACCACGATGGTGAGAATGGCAGCCAGTAAATTACTTGCCCATCTCTTAAATCTGAATCAAGCAAAAACCTCGTGACCAATTCCAAATCTTGACACAAAGAATAGACTACCGTTGAAATTAGAGTAATTTTCCTTTAACCGAAATCACCAAGAATCAAGTTGGAAATTCAGTCAAATGATGGGTAGATTACCCTCATGTGAGATCAGTGATTCTCATTAAGAAAATCTGGATTGTGGGAAAAAAAAAGGTCTTGTGGAATCAAACTCAAACCAGGAATTCTACTTGCATAGAACCTCTATTTTTTAAAGGATTGTTTTACGCCAGAATGCTAGAGGAAGCATTTGGTTTATGACTAACTAAGGAGAGACTTGTTACAACAGCTAGCCGGGGAGTGATCGAGGGATGTCGCTCTCGGCAAAGCCTGTCGAGGTCTTGACCAGCCTCGGTATGGTTAAAATGGTACGATGGGTGAGGACCGACGAAGCGGTCTCCCTGAGTGAAGTGCTAGGACACCTAAGTAGGATCCTAGAGGGTTCTGACCAGTTGATGCACGGGCTCATGGTTGCTAGGACACCCATGCGTATGTCGAGGAAGATACGGATGAACTGGAAGGAATTACTTTTGTGAACTGAATTCTGATATTGGATCTCGTTTGGTTGACCAGTTGGTCTTCAACGGAGAGTCTGGATAATATATTTTTGTAAAACAATGGACTCAATATTTAGGATTATGATGAGTAATACTATGATTTCATTGAAAGATCGTTTTAAAGACAGTCCAATCTGTTAAAATAGCAATTTCATATTGGGTGTGTAAGTGGTATGACTACCTTGAATTTTTCTTGAAGCGTCGGCTAGGGGGCCTGGGAACTCTACATCCACTCCCTTTTTGATTTGGTTTGATCCAGGATAGAGGAGAGATAAAAATATCTTATTATTTTTGAGTTTAAAACTCCTCCACACATGTGAATTAGGTGCCTCCTTGAAGGCTCCCCCTTTCCTTTACCAAGGTGTCAAAAATGAATGATTACTTCAAAATATCTAATTTTTTTAAGTAATATTTCATAGTTTTTAACTAATAAATCTTGTACTCAGTCAACTCTTCATCTTATGTGGGCATTTACTCATTTTTGGGTATTTTCTTTTATTCATTGGATTTATCTCATCCCAATACTTGGATTAATCTTATTGGTCCATAGGAACCTGAATTGGACCATAATCCAAAATTTTCAGAAAATCTTGACCCTTAGGCTAAGGTCTTTTAAATCATTTTTAATTAATTCCAATTTCACCTTGGAAAATTTTGACCCTTAGGCTAAGGTCTTTGAAATCATTTTTAATTAATTCCAATTTCACCTTGGAAAATTTATTTTGATTTTTGGTTTCAAGGAAACATATTTTTGATATTTGTAGATTTTATATATCCAAAAATATCTCAATATTAAATTACCACTCTCTAGAAATTTTTATCTCACCAGGCAAAAACAAGAAAAAATAATATTTTCTTGTATTCAGAAACAGGGAATGATTACAGGAGGGTATTGAGGTAAAGGCTTATTCATTATTTAGGCTGAGGAGGAATCTTACATCCTCTCCCACTTGAAAATCGCGAGATGTCATCTTGCAAAGTGGGGGTAATCTTTCGCCAACTCTTCTTCTTTCTCCTAGGTGGCGTCTTCAAGAGGGAAGAACTTCCACTTTACTAAGAATTCTTTGAGGACTCTACTCTTGAGAATCTTCTCCCGAACATCAAGGATTTCCTCAGGTTGGAGTACCATCTGGCCTTGAGTTGGAGAGATCAATTGCTTATCATCAAGCACGTGACTCGGGCTGGGTATATACTTCTTAAGAAAACTGACGTGGAATACATTGTGTACCTTGAGATGGGGAGGCAGAAGAAGTTTGTAGGCTAGATCGCCCACTTTCTTTATGATAGCATATGTGAAAAGATGCAGGGGGGAAGAGAGCTTGAGCTCTTGCAAGCACACACACACACTCACAAAACCCTAATAGAGAACACACAAGGTGAGAGGCTGAAAATCTTCTTCTTCTTCACTCAACACTCAACACACCATATACAAGAATAAGAGTACTCATAATATGAAAGGTACTCAACCAATACATACACGGGTTCTCTATAGTGTGAACCCGACTAAATGAGCTGGCGCTATAACTATGCCAGCAGTCTCTAGAATGGCTGTCACACAACCTGTCATCCCACTGGCCGCATATCTCCCATGATCTCACCAACCATGCCAGTGGTGTAAGTGTGGGGCCTATCCCCCAGGCGGGTCATCAGTGTCCACCGCCTCACTAGACGAGCTCGATATCTCAACACTCCCCCTCGAGCTCAACTCAATCTCATGTACACCAAGCGAAGCCCTGAATCTGCGGAGCTTCTCTGTACCCAATGCTTTGGTGAAGATGTCAGCTACCTGATCCTCTGTGCTGACAGAAACAAGGTCAAGATCTCCTGCCAAGACCTTCTCTCTGACGAAGTGGTAGTGGACCTCTATGTGCTTCGTACGAGCATGAAAGACTGGGTTCCTGGCCAACTGTATACTGCTAATGTTGTCACAGAAAATGACAACTTGTCTATCCACTGGATAGACCCAAATCTGCAAGTAGCTTTCTCAACCAAGCTACCTCACATGCTGCCATAGCAGCTCCTCTGTACTCGGCCTCTGTACTCGATAGAGCAACCGTAGGTTGCTTCTTGCTGCTCCAAGTCACAGCAGCACTCCCCAAAGAAAACATGAATCCACTAGTAGATCTTCTATCTGAGATACTACCAGCCCAATCAGCATCTGTGTACCCATGTACCCATATCTCTGTCCCAGTCTCATAGAATAGTCCACAATGCAAAGTAGACTTCACATACCTTAGTATGCGTCTCACTGCATCCAAATGCGGTTTCCGTGGAACCTGCATAAACTGACTCACCAACTCAACAGCATAGCTCAAATCTAGTCTAGTGATCGTCATGTAGATCAAACTTCCTACTATGCTACTGTACATAGTAGGATCCTCCAAGATCTCTCCTGAATCTGCACTCAACTTGCCATTCTGATCCAATGGCACAGAAATAGGCTTACAGCCTGTCATACCATACTTGGACAACGTGTCCAAGCCATACTGTCTCTGCAGTAATCCAATACCATGTGGTGACCTAATCACCTCAATGCCCAAGAAATATCTGAGCTCCCCCAGATCCTTCATCTCAAACTTCTGTCTAAGCAAGATCTTTACATCAAAGATCTCTGCATCATGGTCCCTCGTAATGATCAAGTCATCTACATAGATGACAACAAGCACAACTCCTCTATCACCATGTCTCACATACAATGAGAAATCTGCATTGGCTACATGAAAGCCAATAGTGACAAGATATTCAGAAATCTTATCAGACCATGCTCTTGGTGCATGCTTTAAGCCATACAAGGCTTTCTTCAACCTGCAAACATGCTCGGGGTGACCCACATCCTCATAACCAGGTGGCTGCAACATATACACCTCTTCTTGCAAATCCCCATGCAAGAATGCATTCTTTACATCCATCTGATGTAAAGACCATTGCTTTGACGCAACCACTGCTATCACAACTCTCACCGTTGCCATCTTGGCAACTGGGCTGAAAGTTTCCTCATAATCAATCCCATATGTCTGCACATATCCTTTGGCTATCAATCTAGCCTTGTACCTGTTTATGCTTCCATCACTGTTATGTTTAACTTTGTACACCCACTTGCATCCAATGGCTTTCTTGCCTTCAGGCAATTGCACTAAATCCCAAGTTTCATTTCCATATAGTGCATCCATCTCCTCATCCATAGCTTTCTCCCAGCACACATTTCCAACAGCCTCATCAATGCATGTGGGCTCTACAACCTGCACAACCTTTGCCATATACGCATAGTGATGTGCCACATAACCATCATATGTAAATCTCTGCACAGGGTTCTTCACTCTCCCTGATCTTCGCAGCTTTTCATTCATGGCTTCCATAGCCTTCTTTACACCAGGTGTTCTCATAGCTGGGATCCCAAGCTCCTCATCAAGGCTCATATCTGAGCCACTAGACTCTCCATCAACATGAGAATGCCCTGCAGAAATGTCAGGCATACCAAGGGGCTCAACCACTTTCTCTTTTCCTTTACGTGATGTACTAATCACATTTGCAGGACTGGTATTATGACGCAGCCTGCCACTCCATGGTCTACCAATAGACCCACTAGATGAGGACTCTCCTGGTCCACTCAAAGACTGTGATTGCTGACCTACATTCTGTGCAACCACACTTCCACTCACATCAGCCCCAACAGCTTCTTTTTCAGCAACATACCAGCTGCTCATCTCATCAAACACAACATCCCTGCTTACCCTCAGCTCACGTGTAGCAGGGTTATAACACCTGTATCCCTTTTGCTCAAGGGAATATCCAATAAACACACATTTTTCAGCTTTCGGGTCCAGCTTAGTTCTCAGCTCATCTGGCACATGCACATATGCAATGCATCCAAAGACTTTCAGATGAGACAAATCTGGTTTTCTGCCAGTAAACCTCTCCTCTGGAGTTACATCATGTATGGCTACAGTTGGAGTCCTGTTCATGATGTATACTGCTGTAGAAACAGCCCAGCCCAATAGCAATGCGGCATATTCTTCTCTCCCATCAATGCTCGCGCAATCTCAGCAATGTGCCTATTTTTCCGCTCAGCAACTCCATTTTGCTGCGGAGTGTATCTGCATGTAAACTGTCTCCGAATACCATTCTTCTTCAAAAATTCAGAGAAGTCATTGGAGAAGTACTCTCCCCCTCCATCTGACCTTAGGCACTTTACATATTTCCCTGTTTGCTTTTCAACTAAAACTCTGAAATTCTGAAAGTGAGTGAACACCTCACTCTTCTCCTTCATGAAATATACCCACACTTTCCTTGTGTGGTCATCAATAAAAGTCACATAATACCTGCAGCCTCCCATAGATATGGTCTTTGTAGGACCCCATACATCTGAATGCACAACATCTAGTGCATTTCTGCTCACATATCTGTTACGTGGAAACACATGCTTTGTTTGCTTCCCAAATTGGCATGCTTCACATATTTTCTGCATACCTTCCACTTTAAATTTTGGCAGCCCTGCCACAATTCCTTTTGTCTGCATAGACTTCAATCTCTGCACATTTACATGTCCAATCCTTTTATGCCAAATGTCTGTGTCTGCAACAATTCCTGAACCATTTGCAAACATCGCAGCACTCATTTCAGGCATGTCTACATTCAACGTAAACATTCTGCCCACTCTATTGCCTTTTGCAACCAACCTGCACTTGTCTTTGAAATCTTCAACATAACACCCATCAGGGTTAAACCAAACCTGCAAACCCTGCTCAATCATCTGGCCAACTGAAACCAGATTCTTTGTTATGTTCGGTACATGAAGTACATCTGCAAGGTACTTCACTTTGCCATCCTGCATAGACAATGGCACATCTCCAACATGGGCAATTGGATGAGCAGTGTCATCCCCTGTTTCCACAAAACCTGGTCTTTCCGGGTTTTTCATCTCCTTGAACCACTCCCCATGACTCGTCATGTGGTTCGAAGCGCCTGAATCCACATACCATACATTATCTTTTTGTGCTGCATCAACATTTTCAGACATGGCATTCACTACATGCTGCATAACAAACAACCTTTAATTATCCTCATTATTTCTGCTTGAGGATGCATAGTTGTTTTGCTGCACTTTCCCATTTTGCATGTCAGCCTGCTTCTTATAACATTCTGCCTGCACATGTCCAGGCTTACCACAATAATAGCATTCATGTGCATCATTATATTTCCTTTGCCAATTTCCACGGCCTCTTTGACTCCCCCTGCCTCTGAATTTGTCTCTTCCACCTGCGTGTTGTTGTTGTTGTTGTTGATTCTGGGACTGTTGTTGTTGTTGTTACTGTTGACCATAATTTTGATTACTTGTTCGGCCACCTCCTTGACCGTGTCCACGGCCTCCTCTACCTCCTCCTCTTCCTGAACTCGTGTAGAAGGCCTGTTGCTCTGAACTGTTTTTGCTTTGTGAAGACTGTTGGTCTTCACCCAAGCTCTTCTCTTCGATAATCAGCATAGACACCAAATCTGTAAAGTTGGGAATGTTTTCCCGAGTCTGAATGGACGTCTTGAACGCCTTGTATTGTGGCCAAGACCACGTAGACAGACCTCCACCTTATCATCATCATCTACTGACACACCAATAGATGCAAGGGATTCCACAATACCCTTTATCTTCAGCACATAGTCATTCACAGACATGCTCTTTTTCTCCACAGTATGAAGTTCATTCTTCAACTGTATCTTACGTGCCTTGGTATTTGTTTCATAGAGCTTTACCAAGGTGTCCCACGCCTCCTTGGGGGACTTGGCATCCTGAATGTGCCCAATCATGGTGTCCTGTATACTAATGGAGAGCCAATACATAACCTTCCTGGCTCCTTGGTTCTAGTCTTTAAACTCTTTCACATCTGCAGCATTCGGATTTATATCCGGTATCTCCCCGCCGGTATCTCCCCGGTGCCTCTTCATGCTCACCTTCTATGTAGTCCCAATAGCCTTTTCCCATCAGGAAATTCGTCAACCTGAACCTCCAAGCATGGAAGTTATTCTTATCCAGCTTCTCAGCCACAATCTGTGTTATGCCATCATTAGACATCTTGCCAAACACACAATTTTACCAGAAAATGCACTCCGGTTTTTCCGCACAAACTGCTGTATTTTCTGCACAGCGGTACTGTAGTACTCTCAAATGTCACAACCAGTGACTTCAATGTGCATACATACACCCAATTGATGATCCCTGGATCGAAGTCATTTTTAGCAATTTTTAGGGTTTAAATAGGGTTAATTGTGGTTATTTTAGGTGCATTTTCATAGTATTTGAAAGCATATGTGTGTGGAATGTCATGGTATTTGCATGCATCATGATTGTCGATGTTGTCCATTGGTGGAAGCAGATTGCATGGGAATGGTGACGATTAATATTATTTTGTAGACAGAGGAGGTTGTATGTAAGTGGATAGAGAGAAGAGAGATATCGAGGGAAGAGAACGAGGGTTAGTATGGTTAGGTGGGAACATAAATTTGTAGACCTTAATGTGGGTAGAAATGAAAAATTCCAAATTAAAAAAATTGGAGAGGTGGGTAGTTTTAGCACCCGTTGGTATCCACCAACCTCTTGAGAGAATAAAAGAGAGAAAAAAAACGTTTTTCTTCTTTCTGGCTGGCGTGAAGAACACGAGGAGGAGGAGGAGGAGGTAAGCCTGTTTTTTTGTTGCTTGTTGATTAATGTGTGTGTAAGAGTTTGTTGCTGATACTGCCAGCGCCGAATAAGGGAGAAAGAGAGAGAGAGAAACGAATGTATATTCTCTCCTTGTGGCTTGTGCGCCGACGTGTGCTGCTCTCATGGTTGGGTTTGCTGAGGAGAGGACTGCCGGCCTTGTTGAGTGCACAGGCCAAAAGTGTAGATGCTGGAACGAGGAGAGAAGGGCTAGCCGACGTGCACATAGAGAGAAAAAGCCTCCTCGTTCGAAAGCGAGAGAGAAATCCTCCTCTCTAACTTGGCTCTAATTTGGCTGGCACGTGAATTGGCGGGGCTGCTATTGCGTGTCCCTTCCCGTGCCGACATAAGAGAGAGCTTAGAGAGAGAGAGAGAGATGCTTCTCCTCTCTACGACTGTCTGCCAATAAGAGAGAGAGAGTGAGAGAGATCGTCCCCTATATATTGGTAGTGCGCGCCTTTGCATTACTCGCGAAGTAATACCCTGTGTGTTTGAGAGATTGACTGTGTATTGCGTGTGTGTGTGTGGTGGTGGGTATGAGAGCGTGGTGTGTGCGTGCGAGAGAGAGAGCAACGGCTGCAGCCGAGTAGGCGAGAGAGAGAGAAAAATGAAGGCGCTGGTTGGTCGGTAGCTGTAGTTGCGTAGGCGGGAGAGAGAGAAAATTGATGGTGTTGGTCGGTGGCTACAGCCGATTATCTGGGAGAGAAGGAGGTGGTCGGCGAAGAGAGAGAGAGAAGGAGGTTGATATATATATATATATAATATCAAAGGCTCCAAGGTCCAGTGGAATCTTGATTACGGAGCAGATCCAGATCGCGGCAGGTGCTTGTGATTCTCACAGGTACACAACCCATCATCCGGATCCGGCAAACTAACGGAGATGGTGACGACATGCTGACGTCATCCGGCAATCCTCCCACAAGTTGGAGGTGATCCGATTAAAATCCGGGTTATGACATCATCAAGCTCTCTCATATATATATATATATATATATATTTAATATCAAAGGCTTGAAAGGCTTTAAAAGCCTTTAATAAACTTAATAAAGAAAGGCTTTCAAATCACTCTGTGCAACCTGCGACGTCTACTTGCCACCGTCAACGAGGAGAGCGGGGTGAAGGAGGCTGACGGAGGAGGAGAAAAGCACCCTAGGAGGTTTTAGGCCATGGAGAATACATCCATGAGTTCCGATCGGGCCAAAAAGGATAAGGAAGAAGACCACCTTAGGAGAGAGAAATTGGAGCAAGGCCATGCGTGAGGTCTTGGAGCCGATTGGCCCACATAGTAAGGACCTTGGCCGGGCCGCTAAAGTGGGATGCTCATGAAGAGAGCAAGCATACACCTAGGAAGGCCACCCATGGTAGACTGTGAGAGAGAGAAAGAAACGTGTGTGTGTATGTGGGAGGACTCCATGTTCTCAAACTAAAATGAGGAGAGAGAAGGTGGGGAACCATAGAGGAGACATTGTGTGTGGGTAGAAGAAGAAGGAAAGAACAGAGAGGGCAATATGGCTACGTTATATATGTACATGCATGGATAGGAAAGAGAGAGAAAGAGATTTGATCACTTTGACATGGTGCATACTTAAGAGTAAAAGCATGAGAGTGTGAGAGAATGTATTAGATTGTATGCATTATTCTTGTGTTTGTGTTTCAGGAGGAGGAGCAAGAGAAAGAAGAAAAAGAAAGAAGAAAAAGAAAGAAGAGAAAAAAGAGAAAGAAGAGAAAGAAAGAAGAAGAAGAAGAGAGTTCACGAGAATACGATGCTGTTGCAGATTGACTGAAACGTGGAAGTGTTGGAGATATCGGTTCTTTTTCATTAAACTATTGGAAACAATTTACTCAAAACCATTTTGACATTAAATTTCTTTATTCAGTTTAGAATGGTGAAGTTGTGTCTTGAAGATCTGTTGGGTCGTAGTAGTTTGTTCTTTTCCATTTGTGTGTCTGTGTGGGTGTGTAAACAAAACATTATAAATTATTTCATACAGAAGATGTCTTTTGGGTGTGTGTTTCTAGGATTTAGGCTGTGTGTGGTTGTTATTTAGGACGCATTCACTGTTTTAGTGGGTATTTAGTGCGTTGGACTAGAGAGTAGGAAGGCCAGTCACCAATGGCAACTGTAGACCTCTTTGCAGCACCCACAGTGTCTGCACAGTCAATCTATCTTCCTGTAATTCTTAAAACAGAGTTCTGCAGAGAATCGATGACTTACCCGCAGTGCTCGAAATCGCATGCTTTCTGAAAAACGGAGGTCCAGACGCGCCCGAAACGCGTTTTCGGCCCGAAAATATTAGTCCGATAGGATTGTATAGTTGCCCTATAGCTTTACTCCCGTGAAGAAAGCTCCTCAATCAGAGACCGTTTGCCGGTGCCTCCCGTAGAGCTCCCGACAAGGGTGTAGTCACCAACACAATAGGGAAGAGTAGTTGAAGCTCTTACCCTCGTACTGCTTCCTGTGGTTCTCTTGCTTGCAACTCAGCCCTTAGCATGAACCAGGCTCTGATACCATGAAAAGATGCAGGGGGGAAGAGAGCTTGAGCTCTTGCAAGCACACACACACACTCACAAAACCCTAATAGAGAACACACAAGGTGAGAGGCTGAAAATCTTCTTCTTCTTCACTCAACACTCAACACTCAACACACCATATACAAGAATAAGAGTACTCATAATATGAAAGGTACTCAACCAATACATACACGGGTTCTCTATAGTGTGAACCCGACTAAATGAGCTGGCGCTATAACTATGCCAGTCTCTAGAATGGCTGTCACATAGCCTGTCATCCCACTGGCCGCATATCTCCCATGATCTCACCAACCATGCCAGTGGTGTAAGTGTGGGGCCTATCCCCCAGGCGGGTCATCAGTGTCCATCGCCTCACTAGACGAGCCGATATCTCAACAATATGGCCCACAGTATCTAGGAGAGAGAGCTTCTTGTACCTCCCTAAGGATAAGGAACTTCTTTTTGGTCGTACTCGAATGAAGACCATATCTAATTCTTCAAACTCTCTCTCTGATCTCTTTTTATCTGCATACTGCTTTTGCTTGTCTTCGGCTGCCTTTATATCTTTACGGATTGATTGCATCTGCTGGTCCATGTCATCAAGCATTGGTCTGGACATTTCGAGTCTGATCAATGGGTCATACCAAGTCAATGGTGTAAGGCAATCTTATCCATACAAAGCTTTGAAAGGACTCATCCAATGCTTTGATGATAAGAAGCATTGTAAGCAAATTCGACCAGATGCAAATGGCTTAACCACTTCTTGGGTCCCTGCCACCATAGCATGACCAAAGGATATCTTCAATTACCTGGTTCACTCTTTCAGTCTAGCCATCTGTTTCAGGGTGATAGGCTGTGCTGAGATCCAAGAAAGTTCCTGCTGCTTCGAAGAATGCAGTCCAGAATTTCAATGTGAATTTAGGATCCCTATCACTTACTATCCTCCTGGGTAAGCCATGTAATCTGAAGATCTCTTTCAGGAAAACTCTCGCAATATCCGTTGCAGTGTATGTTTCTTTCACTCTGGAATCAGATGCGCAACTTTGGTTAGTCTGTCAACTACCACAAAAATGGAGTTGTAGCTTGATTGCACTGAAGGTAATCCAGTGACAAAGTCCATAATACTGATACACTCCCACTTCATCTGTGGAATGTCTAGAGGCTGCAGTTTCCCTAGCATCTTGACTCTCTCTGCCTTGACTCTTTGACACATTAAGCATTTCCGCACATGATCAAGTACATCCTTTTTGAGTCCTGGCCAGAAGAAGCTTTTCTTCATAGACATATAGGTTTTTATAAACCCTGGATGTCCAGCTATCAGGCTATCATGGGCTTCTCTCAGAATTATTCCCTTTATTCCCTCATCATTGGGAATACATAGCCGATTATTATAATATATACATCCTTCATCCAATTTGTACCCAAGAACTCGACTCATTTCCTGAGGAGTCTTACTTTCCTGCATCAGAAGGGTAGCAATGGGGGCTAAGAATTTGTCGTGCATGATTTTCTCCTTTGCTTCACTGATCAATGGATTTGACACCATTGTAATTGCAAGCAAGGAGGCTTTTCTGCTGAGCGCATTTGTAACCACATTTTCTTTCCCCGGTCGATACTTAATTTCAAAATCAAATTCCTACAGGGTTTGCATCCATCTCCTTTGACGCATGTTGAGATCCCTTTGGGTGAAGATCCACTTCGGACTTTGATGATCTGTCTCATCAAGGTGAACCTTTGTCCCAAAAGATAATGTCTCCACAACTTTAGAGTATAGACTACTGAGAGTAACTCCAAGTCATGGACGGCATAATTTCTCTCATGTGTTCTAAGTTTTCTGGATTCATAGGCTATTGCATGACCTTCGTGCATAAGAGCATTGCCTAAGGCAAACCCACTGGCATCAGTAACAACCTCAAAGGGTTTGGTAAAATCTGGTAACTTAAGGACATGGTTGGTTACTAAGGCTGTCTTTAGCTTGTCAAAGGCACTCTAACACATTGCAGTCCACTGAAAAAGTGTACTCTTCTATAGAAGGTTAGTTAAAGGGGATGCTATCTGAGCATACCTAGGTATAAAGATCCTATACCATTCGGTTAGTCCTAGGAATCCTCTAACTTCCTTTACTGTCTTGGGTTTCAGCCATTCTACGACTGCTTGGATCTTTGCGGGGTCAGGAGAAATCCCATCCTTTGACACTATGAATCCCAAGTATTCTACCTGGTCAACAGAGAAAGAACACTTGCTCTTCTTTGCAAAGAGTTGGTGTTTCCTTAGGATTTCCATGACCTTGCGCACATGATCTGCAGCATTCTTTGAGTATACCAAGATATCATCAAAGAAGACAAGAACAAAATCATCCAAGTATTCTCTGAGAATATCCTACATAAGATGATTAAATGTCACCAGGGCATTAGTCAATCCAAACGGCATGACTATGAACTCATAATGCCTATAAGCGAGAGTATTGAATGCTGTCTTTGGGATGTCTTGCTCCTTGATTCTGATCTGGTAGTACCCGGATTTGAGATCTATCTTTGTGAACATTTGGGTCCCACTTAACCGATCCAGAAGTTCATCAATCCTAGGAATAGGATACTTATTTTTAATTGTTAATTGATTCAATCCTCTATAGTCAATACAAAGTCTTAACGTTCCATCTTTCTTCTTTTGAAGGAGAATGGGTGCACCCCAAGGTGAGACACTGGGTCTGACGAATCCTTGCTCTAACAGTTGTCTTAACTACTCCTTAAGTTATATGGCTTCAAGGACTGGCATTTTGCATGCACGCTGAGCCACTGGCTGAGCTCCGGCGGGGGTTAATTTGATCTCATGATCTACTTCACGAGACGGGGAGGCATCTCAGTCAGCTCTTCAGGAAACACATTTGCATACTCAACCATTCTGGTTCTTTAGCCTTGCATTTTATGTCTACTCGATTCATTTTAACGACATACATAGCTTGCCTCTTTTTGAGCCCTTTTAATAATTTAGAAGCCTTGACTAATTGCAGCATTGGGGATCCGAAAATTCCAATTCCTTGAACTTTATTCCCATGAAGGTCCAGGAAAGAGATGGTTCCTTTGTGACAATGAATGTCAGCCTAATTCTTTTGGAGCCAATCCATTCCAAGGATTCCATCATAGACTCCCAAGGGTAGGACTCTGAACTAGCACTCTGTTACGTTCCCATCTAGGCTAAACTGAATAAGGTCAGTCTCTCAAGGTGTGTGAAAAGAATCTTTCCACTGGCCAATTCCACTTGCATAGGTTTCCCTGATTTTTGATTTAGGACTAATTTACGTAGACATCCTGGGAAAATAAAAGAATGAGTACTGCCTGAATCAATCAAAAGCTTGAATTGCTTACCTTGGTACTCTGCTGGAGTTTGGAGGTCTGAGAATTGATGGTTATTCCCCTGATGCTCTATTGCTGCATAGATCTGTCCTTTCTCTTCCTCCACTTCCTCAGCTATAGTGACTGCTCTAGTTGCTGCAGTCTAAGGTGGAACTCTCTCTCTTCGGTTATTCCAATTCTGGGAGGGAGTTCGGAGACTGCTTTGCATGGAGGCTACAAGCTAAGCTGGCACTTTTCTGGGGTTACCCTGATTCTGGCATGGGGGACCCTGATTGGACTGATAAAAAGGAGTCTGTCTTTGAATTCTTGGACCCTGGCTTCCTTGGCCCATAGAAGGAGATGGGAAGTCCTTGAGCTCGTGCCCAAACCCTTGACATCCGAAGCATCTGTTCTCACTTCGAAGTTCTTCCCTTTGCATTCTTAAGAGAGCTGGATTTCCTGAGAAAGTACTTCGAGGGAAAGGTCTTCCTTCATTCTTGAAGCTTCCCATCTCTACATTCTGGTTGGGACCTTGGTGTCTCTTTAGAGGCGGAAGGTTGGAAGAACTTCCCGGTGTCTGAAATCTTTTGAAGGATGAGGGAGCTAGCTTTGGCGGGACTTTCACGATGAAGGCTTTGGCAAAGTCCTTCACCATTCTAATAGCTTCTGCCATGGACACTTGCTTGGCATTCTTGACCAGTGTGTCTAAGGGTTCATTCATACCCCGAATGAACCTGGAGGTGGTGAATATTTGAGTAGAAGAGCGAATGCCTGGTGATCTTCTTTGATGGTTTTGCTCCCCTAATTTAGCTCTAAGAATTCATTCATTTTGGTTTCTAAGAATCCGGGGAATAAAATCTCTTCCTCGAATAGGTTTTAAGATCGTTCCAAGACTGAGTATTTCTGTCTAGATGGTTGGTGTCACAATGGTTCCTCCATGCCACCCTGGCTGTTTCCACTATTTTCATCCTGGCAAGAGCCATTTTGCTTCGCTCATTGTAGCCTGTGATGTCAAAATATTCTTCCATAGTGTAAGACTCCTCCCTCCAACTTTTTAGGTGTACAGGTGTAAGAACCTTCCCTTCTGATCTTATAATTATTCCCCTCTCTGAAATAAAAGAAAGATCCTATTTTACCCTATTTTGGCCTGGAGAGAGAAAATATCTAGAGGGAGGTAATTCTAAATTGAGATATTTTTGGATATAAAAATCCTCCTAGTGTCTAAATTGGTTTCCCTTGAAATAGAAATTCAAAAAGAACTTTCCAATGTGCAATTGGAATTAATTGAAAATAGGTAGAAAGGACCTTAGCCTAAGGGTCCAGATTTTCAAAAAAATTTAGATTATGGTCCAATTATGGTTCCTATGGACCAATCAGATTAATCCAAATGTAGGGAGGAGATAAATTGAAGAATAAAAGAAACCCCCCCCCCAAAAAATTGAGTAAATGCTCACATAAGATGAAGAGTGGACTAAGGACCAAAGAAAACAATTAAAAAACTAAATTTTGACACCTCAGTGTGGGGATCTCCCCTCATGAAGTAGGCACCTTTTTCTCATCATTACCCCCAATTTTTAATCAATAAAATGAGATATTTTTATCTCTCCTCTCTCCTATTTCAAAACTAGATCCAAAAAGTAAGCTGAACTGACCCAAAAATGGTCAAAAATTGACCAAACTGATCCGAAAAATTCTAGAATCAGTTTGTTTGGTTAGAGGCTCACTTTTTCTATAAATAGAAGCCTCCCTCTTTGTAAAAGCTTAATGGTGTTTATGCACTGTTACTCTGCTCATGTCTTGAGCCATCTACATTGAATTATTTAATAATTCAATTATTTTTAGCCTAATCCTCTCCAAAGTGAATTGGTGGCCACTCTTGCTTCAAACAAGAGTAGAACCCTCAATCCCTCAAGCCAAAGGAGAGCTTACAAGCTCCATGTAAGCTAATTTTCTTACTTGTTTAATAAAGAATCTATGGTTTTCTTAATTCTTATGTTTTGCAGATGTTGAATTAAATTCAAATGCTATGCCTTTGATAAAAAGGCCACCCCCTTCTCCTCTTTACATTCCAACCTTTCTCAATCCTAGAAAGATTAACTAAAGGATTAATTAAACTCTTCTTATTGTTTACTCTCTTGAATTTAGAAAATTATGTAGATTAGAGTTCTATAAATCTAATTTGGGTTAATTTAAGTTAAATAAAGAATGATAAAAATAGAAATGGTCAGCCATACAAAGGAGGTTATGGCAAAATAATCCAAAATTTTGTGAAAAAGAAAGTTTGTTTTCATGTTATTCCAAAAGAGTAGTTCTTGCCATTTTTGCATCTAAAAGAAATATTCTAATTACTCCATGTACATATTCACCTATGAATATGCATGGATATCACTGATATTAATTATTAAATTGATTTCTTTGCATAGAAAGATGCATAAAGGATTTTTTTTAATTACAAAAGTGTCATTCTCAATAAATTTAATTTTTATGCATAGAAAGATGCATAAAGGAATTTTTTTTAAATTACAAAAGTGTTGTTCTCATTAAAATTGATTTTTATACATAGAAAGATGTAAAAAGGACTTTATTATAAAAGTGTTATTCTTATAAAAATTGATTTTTATGCATAAAGAACTTCTTTTTATTTTAAAAGTGTTATTCCTATTAAATTTGATTTTATGCATAAATAGATGCATAAAAGGATTTTTTATAAAAGTGTTATTCACACTGAAGTTGATTTTTATGCATAAATAGATGCATAAAGAATTTTTATATCAAAATTAGAATTCTCTTAAATTCTATGTTTAAATTCTATGAGTATTTGATAAATGAATTATTAAATACCCTAAGAGAGAAATTTCTATCGTTTTATATTTACACGGATTGTAAAAAGAGAATTCAAAAAATCTATCGAGATCGAAATATTCAGAGAAATGATTAATCTATTCCTCATTGGAATTCGTAACTAACTTAGAAATCAGTTAAGTGAATATTCAAAGAAAGAAATTCAGTTGTAAAATAGTAACTGAATTATCAAAGAAAGAAATTCAGTTGTAAAATAGTAACTGAATTATCAAAGAAAGAAATTCAATAAAATAGTAACTGAATTATCAACCTTTTCGAGAATGATAAATCAGGAAAAATCTTATCCGACTCGAACCTTGAATCAGACTATGACCAAGACCACACTCTTTTGTCAGTTTTGAGGAAAGAAGGTGTGACCAGTTTAGAAAAATACACTCAAAACTCCCACCAAATCTAAAACTAAGTTTGAGACCCTTAGAATTGATTTGTGGATATCAAGGTTATAGAATTCGAGGAATTCTAGTATGAAATTCAGAATTCCGATCAAGAAGTTTTGGGGATACTGATTCAAGAAATACTCTTTGTATTCAAAAGAAAATCAAACTGAAAACTTGCATTAAAATGAGATGTGATGAGATACGATGTGAATAAGATAGATGTGAATGAATGGATTGATGTGGATGTGTATGTGATGAAAATGGATGTGAATGTGTATGTGAAGAATGGATGTGAACGTGTATGTGAAGAATGGATGTGGATGTGTATGTGAAGAATGGATGTAGATGAGTATGTGAAAGAATGGATGTGGATGAGTATGTGAAAGAATGGATGTGAATGCGTATGTGAAAGAATGTGTTGTGACATGAATATATGTGGATGTGAAGTGATAGATATGAATGTATGGATAGATGTGAGTAGTCATACATGTGAATTATTAGATGGATGTGGATGAATGAGATGAGATGTGTATGAATGAGATATGATGGGGAGAGATGTGATGTGATATTATGTGGATAGAATGTATGTGATGGGATGGTTATTAGAATAAATGTGGATATGAATGAATGAATGTGATGGATATGAATGAATGTGATGTGATGGATGTAAATGGATGTGATGTAAATTGGGATAGATGTGATATGTGATGTGATGTGAAACGGGATAGATGTGAATGAATGAGATGTGATGTGATTGATGTGAAATGATATGGAATGATGAGAAATGATGTAGAATGATAAGAAACGATGAAGAATGATGTGAATGATATGGAAAGATGGGAATTTTTCTTGGAAACTATATTTATATGTGAAACCTATTTTTTAAGAATTGTTTTACGTCAAGAATGCTGGGGAAAGCATTTTGACTATCTTATGGAATGGTCGTAGGTGGGGACCTAAGTGGAAACGTTGCAACAGCTGACGGAGAGTCAAAGAAGGACGTGGCAAGATCGGTCGAGAGGTCTTGACCAGCCTCGGTTTGGTTAAAATGGTGAGCTTCCGGTAACAGTGGATGAGGGGCCAAGGAAGCGGCCTATGAGTGAAGCACTAGGTCACCTGCGTGAAGGAACCTAGAGGGTGCTGACCATACGGTGCTCGAGCTGTGGGTCGCCCAGGATACCCACGCATGCGACAAGGAAGAAAATGAGTTGAAGTTGTTTTATGAAAACGGGCATGGATCTGGTTGATTGACCTTGCTGGTCTTCAAACGGATGAGTTCATGGCTCTTTTACATGGATCTTGTTGGTTGATCTAGCTGATCTTCAACGGAGAGTCCATATGGATTTTATGTGATTATACTCCTAGTAGGTAATATGGGCTAGGAGCTATTGAAAAGGCCTCTGAGTGAAGTACTAGTAGGTGAACCTAGAGGGACTGACTAGGTAGTGAGCGTTCTAGTTGCCGATGATGCCATTGGTACGTCGAGGAAGGAATGATTGGAATTTGGATTTTATGGTTGGAAAGTGGAAAAGTTGAAAATTAGACCAGGAAATGGAATACTGAGGATTATGATGGAAACACTGTGGTTTTATTTGCAATGCTGTTTTGGAAATAGTTGAGTCTAAGAAAAGGCAATTTCATATTGGGTGCATAAGTAGTGTGTCTATTCAATTTTTGCATGAGTACTGGGGCTAGGGGGCTTGGGAACTCTTTTCCCTAGTACCCAGGACAAAACTTAACCAAATTTTTATAATGGATCCTATCAACACAGTGGTTGGGTGGTTGGCTAACCCATGGGATTGGATGGGGTTAGGCTGGATTGATGGATTCCTATAATAAAATTCAATTCTGTTCAAGTTACGATAGTTGAAGTAAGTCACAGGATAATCCTTGTTCTATGGAAATGAATCAATGGCTTTGACTCTTTTGATGGGGAAAAAAGCGTTGGTCTCTATGAACCAAGTGCAAGTTCCTCCTTTGATTCGGCCATGTGACTCGCGGGTTCGGTCGGAATACAAAGGATAGATAAGACCCTTGACTATGTTAGAGGAATCGCCTATACTTTCTGGGTGAGGGAAGTTTTTTTCGGGTTTGGTTTTGGAAGAACCGTCGGATTAGTCTCTTGTCCAGACATTCGTGGGCGAGGCCCCAAGTGGGAAGCTCTGCGCCCTGCGTGCAAGGTTGCTACTTCCGCTGCCCAGCACTTCAGAGTTCGATGCGCAGAGGGGGCAGGGATCTCACACATATATCTTTTCTCAATAAGCACTTAGCGTAGTTACATAATGATAGATTACAAGAAGTGTAACCATGCTTGAAAAATGATGTGAACGAGTGTGGTTAACATAACCCCCTCCCTAATTCGGGTCCATCCTTGGAGCTGGGGCAAGGGATCTAGCGGTAGTAGATCGAGTATGTAACGAAGTCTCGCCGCCATGACATGGGATGTGGGGGATGTGGGGGAGCTCGATGGAAGACTTTGTAACTCATCCAAAAGGTTATCTTTATCATATCTTCAAACGTCTAGAGTCACCAGGCAAGCATCCATTGGATGCACTCGTAGTAGCCAAAAAGTTGTTTCAGAGTGGGGCCGTTTTTTAGGTCAAAGGCCAAGCCTTGACTGCCATCGTGGTAGTGGCACCAATCCAGGAAGGTCTCCAAGAGAGTGATGATGAGGTTGAAGAATCAGATGGAGGCCATCACTACTAGACCTAGCACCAGCTCGTATGAAGTCGCGGATGCATTTGAGCATGGTTTCTTCCATGCAAGGGTTCTCAGAGGAGCGAACCACAGAAAGTTGTAGAGAAGTTTGGGGTTCTTTGCCTACTCATGATGGAAAAGGTTCTAGGCCCAGCAGTGAATGGATCAACAAATATTCTGGATTAATTCGAAGCTGGCACGGTGCCTTGCAGTGTTGCTCCCAAATGAAGGGCTTGAGGAGGAAAGGACGTCACCAAGCTAGCTGCTCGCCCATGAGTTCGAAAGTGATGGGGCGAGCAGCGCGGTGGGGGCGTTGATGAGGGGGGTGCTCACGCTTCCAAGTCTGGTGTTTTGTGTCAAGGTTTGGCTGCAGGACATGGATATCCATGCGGTTGGTCATCCTAGCGATGGGAGCCTCCTAGAGTTGTCGATCGAGTAGGATATTTATGGCATGCTCGAACTCTGTGCGATCTAATGGATCGTGCCAGTTGAGGGGGTTCAGTGGGGGATCAACCTCCTCCTGCTCATGGTGTGGTGGTGGGGGGATTTTTGCTTCCTCCAAGGGTGTGGGGGAAGGGATGTTGGGTGGCAGTTGTGACGAAGGGGGAGGGGTGGTTGATGATGAAGCAAGGGTGCTGAGGGTTGCAGTAAAGAATGGGGGAGGCCTGGCCGATGTCGAGGGTAAGTCTTTTATGAGTATAGGAAGTCCTAAGTGGAGATTGAGAGTGGTAGCTGAGGGAGGAGTTGGTGATGGAGGTGGAATGGGGAGTTGAGGGGGTGTAGAGAACTGTGAGGGGAAGAGAGGAAGTGTGGTGGTGTTGGGTGGGGGTAGGGGGGTTAGGGTGGTTGGGTGCTTGTGCTGGGTGGTTGAGAGGAGCTGGGAGGAGGAAGGTTGATGCAGGGAAGATGAGGGCCGGGGTGGTGGGGTGAGAAGAGTTGGGAGGAGGGGGTTGATGCAGGGGAGATGAGGGTGGGGGTAGTTGATGAGGGTGGGTGCCCAGGGCTCCTCCCGCTGCAATCGTTGTCATTGTTGTCCTCATCATAGGAGGTGTTATCAGGGCTTTTAGAGTGGAAGAAATCTTTGGCTTCTGTGGCTTCTTGGGGGGTGAACTCCATGGGGAAGGCCACATGGGAGTCGTCAAACTACATTATCCTTATGGCCTGTATCACCTCCATTTGTAGATGGCACCAATGGTAGAGGATTAGGAGGCCCTCAGTTGTATACAGTGGGAGCTCGTATCGTCAGAGAGATTTGTATGCTGCATATACGATATCCCAACTGGTGTGGTGTAGGAATCAAAGGGCCTCAACTGTTCGGCACGATGAGTAGGGGTAAGGGCATAGCCCATCAGGGACGGCGAGGTCAATTGGGTTGGTTTGCTTGGTGGGTTGGCCGAAGCAAAGGAGATGTGCCAAGTATGCAATATGGTCAGAGGGAAGGTACTTTCATTGGAGTGTGGATTCTAAAAGAAACACATTTGATTGTGGTGTGATAGAAACTTTTGAGCAAGAAAGTTGAGGTAGTAGACATGGTACCAATGTCATAGAGGACAATCTTGAGTATTGTGGAACTATTCAAGATATTCTTGAAGTTGGGTTTAGAGCATTTAGTGTATTCATCTTTGATGCCAAATGGTTCAAGGTGTCATACAGAGGTGCTCAAGCAATCGTGAAGAGATATCTCAATGGGTTCTTTTCAAATTGATTCCACCAAGTTTTGGAATGATGAGAAAGATATTTTCGTACTACCTCAAAACTGTCAACAATAGGTTGGTAACCCAATCGATCATCAGTAAATCTTGATGTAGTATAATGAAAGTGTAACCCCTTAGCTTTGTGATTTGATATTGTGTTTCACTCCAATTGAATTGATCCAAAGTGGTGGTATGTTATACAAGTTTCCCCTCGTTTCAAAACATATCTTTCAAGATCAAGATGTTGAGGTTGAATCTCTAGATGAGGTGCAAGAACTACCTTAAATCGACTCATTGGAAGAAAGATGTTGATGAAAATGAAGAAAAAAATTCAGAGGAGACTGATCAAGAGCATGAGGAACATCAATCCGAAGAAGATAATAAGTCACCTACTATCGATCCATGACAATGCTTTATTGGATAATGATAGTAATATTGATATGAAACCCCATCTTTTCATTGAGCTTCTATTAGATATAGAGATTGATGAAGCAACACAAATGGATCTATTATAAGATGGGATAGATTCATGATTTTGACATTGTTTCTGTAATTTTCAACTATCTTAAATTTTTTTCAAACATGGCTTTAAGGGTTCCAATGGATATTTTTTAAAATTATCGTCATTTTCTGTATGTATGTGACATGCATAACCTAATTTCAATCTTCAATAACTCTCTAGAAATTTTTATAACAATATAGCAGCAAAATTTGTTGCTATACTCCAGCGAAATCACAGTGTAGCAGCAAAATTTCAATGCTATAGTCACTGCTTAGCAGCGAAACTTTGTTGTTGAGCAATGAAAATACCAACAAAATTTTGTTGCAATTCTTGCCCTACTCGACAGAAAATTTTTTCTGATGGGCAGTGCTATTTTACTCTGAGCAGTGACAATATGCCTTGACATCTCGAAGGCCTCAATGCAGCTAGAAAATGCTACTATGCCCCCGACGTGTTGTAGTGCATAGCACTAGGCTTGAAAGTTGAAAATCATCGTCTCCATTTCAGGATGGTTCTGACATGATAATGCAAGTGCATCACCATAAGACCCTAAGCTTTGCAGTCCTCCAATCACACTCTTCCATAGTCCACTCTTCTCTGATAGTACTTCGCCACTCCTAAACATGAACAAGACATCCTTAGCTCTAGATAGAGCAAGGCACATAAGAGAGATTACCACTACACTACTCCTTGCCCCCCTGGTAATTTTTAGAAATTCTCACCCACGGCAAAAGATTCATCATGTAAAAGGAGACTCTTTTTGTGCTTTTGTTTCATCCTATTAAGAATCTCTTTTGTCTGGCCCCTGTACATGGAGAGTATTGTGATGTCTTTGTATGTGTACCCTTGCTTAAGGAGATAGTCACACGGCTCTACAGGCGTGTAGCCTCCATTTTGCATGTTTTGCCTCCTGTCCACCTCAATGGCATAGCTAAGACTCCGGAGCTTAGCAAAGCTTAACCAAACTTAGCAAAGCTCTTGAAAAAGCTTATGAAAACCCTAAAATGTAGAGTAGCTCTCAGAGACACACTTGTGGCAAGAATTTTCTCCTTTTTTTTGAATTTGATTTCACATATGCTTGGCCAAAGGAAAAAAATTTGATCCACACCACATTTCCCATGTCCAAAGTGCCCATTTGATCAAGATGGTGGCCAAACTTTTCTAATTTTGCTTAAGTTTTAACCCTTTGATGCACAGTTTGACCTCAAGCTCTGACCATGGTTCCTAGCATTCAACTTACTGCAACATTGTCCATGCTTGCACCAAGATTTTCAAGAAAATGTTGGGAAAGATCAAGAAAACCAAGAAGATCATGAAAATTAAGAAACCATACCTTTTTTTAAAAAAAAATTGCTGCAAGAAGTGAAAGAAAGAAAGAAGAAGAAGATGGATCAAAGGCTTGGCTCTGATGCCAATGTAAGACAGATAAACGCTTAATGAGGATAGAGTGCACACATCCTAGCGTTCATCATTGAATAGAATGCACACATGAGTAGTTATACCACCATGAAACCTTGAGCAATTAGTTTCAAGAGAGATTGTATATTCAAAATTTGGTAAATGAACATGTCCATGGGCTTATATACTACACTTATTAATGTCCTTTTACACTTGTCCATGGCCTTTGGCCCATACCATTATGTACGTGATATTAGTAACTTTGTTACAAGTAGCATCATTTTCACCTTTTTAGATCCCATGATTGAGATTTTCCCCTGGCAATGTAATACAAGTTTTTAAGAAATAAGAGACATCTTTTATTGTTATGTAATCATTACCAAGATTTTGAATTAAGAAAAGTATTTTATTTCAATATGGCCTTTATTCCCACACCTAAAGCATTCGATTATACTTATTTAGTTTGAGGTCTACCTTGATAACTTTGGTTCGAGGTTTGAGGTTTAGCTTGATAACTTTGGGATGGGAAGGAACCTCCTAGGCCCAAAGTTGGAGCTAAATTTTCGGGACTTGGGATGAGTTTCATGTGTGGTCATTTTGGCTTTCCAAAACATTGAGTCTTTCATCCTCCTCCTCCTTCCTTCTTTCATGAATTTATTCCAAGGAGAATATTTCTTCACAATATGACTGTTCTTTAGAACACAAGGATCTTGGGATGGTTAGCTTTGTGTTAACCACATATTGGTTAACACATTCCTATGACAACTATGTCCGCACACTTATGTAATGGGCACCCATGCTATATTGTAAATCTCGTTATTTGATGAGGGAAATGCCCTAAAGACACTCCCAAGTAATGGGCACCCGTGCTATATTGTAAATCTCGTTATTTGATGAGGGAAATGCCCTAAAGACACTCCCAAGTATTGAGCTTCAAAGGAAATACAAGAGGATCTTTGTCAGTTGGCCAAACCATAGAGAAAAGCCTTGTAAGTATGCTTTGGGCACCCCGGGTCACTTACTCCCGGGCAGCCTAGTGGGAAAAGACTTGGAACTATAAAAGACAATTTCTCTTGTTTGTAACTCATTCTCCCATTTGTGCAATAGAAGTGGAGTGTTCTCTCTCTCCCTCTCTCTTGCAACTCTAATCTAGCATGTGTGGTGTACTTAGGGTTAGGGTTTGGGAGTGATTAGTGTTGTTCACTTGTTCCCTCTCTCTCTCTCTCTCTCTCTCTCTCTCTCTCTCTTGTGATTAGGGCTACCAACATGATCCTCTTCCGTGGATATCCCACATGATCTTTGTGAGAGAGCTTGCATCACCCGTTGGATTAGAGCAACCGCCTCGGTGTGACAACGAGTGCAGGATGACGACAGTGAGACAAGCAACTACGGTGGAGCTCTTGAGCCATGCTCAAGCTTGGCAAATAGGCAATTTTCCACGACACGTTAGGGTAGGGTTACTTTAACATCTTTGGCACAATTGCCGGGGAGCGCCAATCTGCTACTTGTCTACGCTATCTTTGATTCGAATTCGACGGAGCTTGAATAGCTCGGTGCAAGGTAGGCTCTTTGGCATGCGATTTTTTAATTTTTTGTTGTATTTTGATGTTTTGTTTAGTTATTTTGATGTTTTGTTGAGATTCATGTATACCTTTGTGTTTAGAGGAGTAGGATTATCACTTGTTTGAGTGAAAAAAAACTTGAGATTTGGGTGATTAGAGAGCCTAATCAAGAGGGTTTTTGTTTAAACCTAAATCATTTTTCTTAATTTTTAGCTTAATCCTTTTTCTTTTGCTTAATCCCTTTGCATAGGTAGGTTAGCATTGCTAGATAGAACACTAATCAAACAAAAACTCAAAAAAAAATCCATAAATTATCTCTTAATTTTCACTAATTATTACTAACCTACTAGTTAGTGTGATTAGTAGACTTAAAGAGAGCAAAAAACTATAAACTTTAGCTCAATTGCTTATGATTAGACTAATTGGAGTGGTATTAGTGTTCTAAACACTTGTCTTGACTCAAATCTATGTTTAGTTTACTCCAATTAGGCCTTAATTAGCAAGAATTAGCACTAATTTGGTCTCTTTTGTCTAATTTTCTCTCTTTTGAGTGGATTAATTAGTGACCTAATTAGTGAAATTATTTTGGGGCAATCACATCTTTGGGTTATTATAAACATTGCTAATCCACCTTTCAAATTTTCATGCTTAAACTCCTCACCAATTAAGAGTAATTTGAGGGCAAAGAAGAGGGTTAAGGAGTGATTAATAGTAAGATTAAGAGAATTAATTTTTAGTTAAGCTAGAGTGTCTCTAAATTAGTCAAAATCCACTATTTTAGAGGTAGCCTCTAACTTTAGCCCTTTCCCACCTACCTAGCATTAATGAGGGAGTCTTAGTTGTCTCCCACTCACTTCTCTCTAATTTGAAATTTAAATTCAAAATTCTGAATTCCAACTTGCCACGGCCATTCCACATTTGCCACGATCATACCAACCTAAAGCCACGGGCGTACGTTTGTAAGTATATGGCCATACCAAACCCATTTTTTTAATTAAAAAAACCAAAAAATATTAAAATTCCGTACGGCTGTTCCACACTTGCCACCACTGTTGTTCCACACTTGCCACGGCTGTTCCATATACTAAAGCCACGGGTGTACGCTTGTAAGCGTACGGCTGTACAAATTTTTTTTAAAAAAAATATAAAAAATTACCACGGCCTTTCCATAGTAAAGCTACTGGTGTACGCTTGTAAGCATATGGTCGTACCAAACCCAAAAAAACTTTTTTTTTTAAATAATTTTTTTGCCACGGTCTTTCCATACTAAAGCCACGGGTGTACGCTTGTAAGTGTATGACCGTACCAAATTTTACCAAATTTTAAAACAAACTTTTAAAAAAATATTCCTTAAAATTTCGTACGGCCGTTTCATACTAAAGCCATGAGCGTATGCTTGTAAGCGTACGACATTTTAAAAAAAACTTTTAAAAAAACCCAAAAAATCTGTATGGTCGTTCCACACTTGCCATGGCCATTCCATACTAAAGCCACGAGCGTACGCTTGTAAGTATACGACCGTACCAAACCCAAAAAAACTAATTTAAAAAAAAGCAACAGCCATTCCACACTTGCCACCCACAACCGTTCCATACTAAAGCCACGGGTGTACACTTGTAAGCATACGGCCGTATGTTATGGGCTACCACACCTCCCAAGAAGGAACTCTAAGCATTCACCTTTGGAAGAGCAATAGATAACAACTATTGTAGGGAACTTACCAATGCTTTGAGCTCGTGTCCCTTGAGGTCTCCAAGCTCACTTCGAGAAGCTCCAATCCTCCAAGCTTCACCTCCACGTTGTCACCGTAGAGCCGCTCACACCACCACACAAGGCAATCTCTCTCTCTCACTCCTCTACACAAGCATAAAAGTATAGAGAAGACACATGTACTAGAGTACGCTCTCACGCTCTCTCTCAAGACAAGGCAAGAGCTCTCATAGCACAAAGAGGGATTGTGTCCATTCATTATGAGAAAATACCTTATATACAATTGGCCCTTATTCACACTTAGGCATCCAAAAATTGGCCCTTATTCACACTTAGGCATCCAAAAATTACTAACTAAAGCCTTGGGTAGCCAATATCTCATAATGTTACAACTTTTTATAGTGCCTTTGCATGACACTTATTAATGTCCTCAAATAGAGGAGCATAATTGTTAATCCTAACTGGGATTAACATCCCCCCTACTTGTGGTAGGTTCTGTCCTGAGAACCTGTCTCACCGAGGCCTAAAGACTTGGTCGTCGACGAACTCATGGATGACGATAGAAGTTACGGCGTGGCTGAAGCTTTTTCAGGGTTCTTTTGAATGCAGAGTGTGATCTCCAGAACTCGGTGTCTACCATATCTTCAAATGTTACATGCATGTAAGCTGGTAGACACATGAAGCGATGGCAGTATAACATCATGCCTCTATCCGTGGGGCTTTGGTTCATGTCGAATAGTAGTTGATCTGCTTCATATCCATCATATCTCTCTTTGGGATGGTCAATAAGTACCATGATCAACTTCAAAAATTGGATGCGGCGCCATGCATGTATCCATGTCAACAATTGTTGTCTTTGCTGTCCTATATCTAAAAAGGTTGCTGGCAAAAATAGAGGAAAGTTGTAACATATATGTGAATCCCGCTGCTTTGCATCATGGAACTCCAATGGCATTCATCTTTGTTTCAGTGGCATATACAATGGATCCACTCTCTGTGTGGGCGGAGCACACATGTACTGGTGACTATACTCTTGGATTGTCAAGTACTCCTGCTGCCATGCTGGCCCCAAAATCTTCAATTTTGGGGTTTGCATCATCTGTGACAATTGTTGTATAGCCCCCTCGTGTGCTGATCATTAATGTCACAATCTGAATTTCAAGTAAATCTGCCAAATGAGGGTTAGCTATCTTCGTATGCCTCGACACATTTTCCCATAAGGTACCTCCTACGGGCATTAATTCCTCCAACTCCGGCATTGGTGCTCGAAGAGGATATGGTACATAAGGTTATTTTGTAGATGTTATGTGAGAGCAAGCTTCTGGCAGGATTCGCTTGGTAGATTCAAATGGTGTGATTTGCATCAACACCTTGAACAGTAACTTTGGCTTCAATAATGGATTTCCTGCTTTGATTAATCCTTCATATTCTACAACAGATAGAGACTCAAGCACAGTATCATCAGTAAAAGGCTAAATATTATCTTGTGGTAAAGTGTGACATACCTCTTGAGTTGGCCGTGGTGGAGACGGGTGGTGTGCCGGCAACTCCTCAAGGGAAAGAGTGTTAGTGGAAAATTCTAATGGAAGAGAAGGAAGACGAGAGAATATACAATCTGCCTGAGATTTTTCGATAGGAGGAACACTAGGGTATGGATTTAGTAATTTACTGCTATAGAGGAAAACACAAGATAAGTTGGAAGATTAGATGAACTTGTGGTTTCCTCTTGACCCTCTCTGGAACTAATAGGGGATGGGTGGATGGGTTTGTTGAGCTTCATAAACTCCTGGAGTTCTATGACTTCCTCACAAGATATGTCAGGATATTCAATGTGTATTTTATCAAAGTTATAGACTACTATTGTCAGCATGGCTTCTAGATGTTTATGTATATAATAATAAAGTTTAAGAATGCCATAAGGATGATAGAGGGTAGATTCACATAGATTTAAGTGTTGATGCGTATTATACACCTCTAACCACCCATGATTGATTATCCATTGATAACTTCGAGCTACAGCCTCGTAATTGTTCGGTGTATCAGGAATATCATCTGGTACAAACAGGTCAAGTTTATCGACACTGCTGTCCAAGATGTCCGAATTGTTCAACACCCGACCCCAACTATGTAGGTTGAGCACAATAGGGTGTAATGGCTAGAAGAATACATCTTTGGGGATCAGTTAGTACTAGGTCCCCCCAAAAGATACCTATAATAATGGTAGGGTTGGCATCACGTTCTGTATTTTGCCTAATTAGTATTAAATCTCCTAGGCTTAAGTCTTCAAACAAATTTATTTCATATTGAAGTAAAGAGAGTGTTAGTGTAGATAAAAAGAGAGTAAGAGTTTGAGGAGGGGCCCGAGGAGTCATCGGCACAATGAACCTATCTCCGAGGCTCGCTCAAGAAGCAAGCACAACTCATCTGTAGGCTCCTGTCGTTCACTTTGTTCTCGGACAATAAGCTGGCACTCTAGTTCCTGTATCCTTGAGTCTTTGGTTGTTAGGAGATCTGAAATTGCTGTTTTTCTAACCATTCTGGCTGCATCTAATTCCTCAAATCTTCATGTGGCAACTTCCTGTGCCCTTCTGGTGGCTGATGCTTCCAATTCGTGAGTCTCTTCAATCTTCTTAAGCCTTTCAGCTCCTAATGCTTGGTTGGCTTGGAGTTGTTGAGTAATCTGTAGCATTTCTTATTTGTGGGTATTGATCAGCTTCTCCATCTCCAAAGATTTGGCATTGATTGTCTCATTCAAGGCCCTTACTTTCTATGCATTTGCTTTGTTTGTTTGTTCCCGTTCTGTTTGAAGCTAGAGCACTTTGTGGTCAGCGTCTTTGAGGGCTGCAGATAAAGATGTCAAATTATTTGTGAGTTCATCTTCCTTGGCTTGGAATGTAGTTTGTACCCTCTGAAGCTTTTGAGCATGGATGCTAGCCTGTTCCTTAGTGTGCGCAACTTCTTTTTGAATCTGTTCTTTGGCTTGCTCCACTTGCGCCTTTAGTTTTGTATTGTCTTTGATTCTTTGTACTATTGTCTGGGTGAGGACTAGATTATTGCTCTCTAGTACCTAGTATCTTGCTTCTTGCTCTTCGGCAACCTTTAAGCTTTTTAAGATCACATCTTTATGGGTTGCTTCTGCTGTTGCCAAGTATTCTTGGAGCGTATGGACTTGGTTTATGGCTTCCTAGACCTATCTCCACAGTGTTGCATTTCTGTCACTAAGCATGTGAGTGGTTAATAGGTGTTAGCACCACACCCTCTGTTCCTATTCCCAAATGGAGGCACTTGTTGCACTGTGTCTTCTAATTCATGGTGTGGTAATTGTAATAAATTGCCCAGGCCCTCCATAGTCTCATTGAGGAAGCAGTCGTAATCCAAATTATATAAGAAGGAAGTTGCCCCGGGAGTCTGTCTGCATCATCTAGCCTTCGTCGTTTGCTTGGGCTGGTTGCTTCCTTAGTTCTCCTTCTCTTGTCTACTTCCTGTCTTTCTTTAGGGACCTCTATGGGTGCTGAGGTTACCTCTTCATTTCTTTGGTGCCCTTCCTCTTGCAACACCTCTTTTCATGTGGCTTTCTCTATACCAAACTCAGCTGATGCATTCGGATCTGATATAATGGTCCAAAGTGGGGAGAGGTTTTTGTGCTTACTGGAGTTTTTGATAAATGTATGCCCCTGGCTTCCTTTTGCTCCACCACTTCCTGATAAGAAGCTATTTCCTGGGCCACTTTTGCTTCCAGGCGTGTTGCGACTCCTCGGTGACACTAGGTATGATACCCCTCATTTTCCTGTCGGTTTTCTTTTTTCTACTCTTCTTGAACTCCTTCATGATTTCCTTTGTGTCTTTTAATAATGCTTTCCCTTCTTGCAGCTCTCTAGAGGTGAGTGCTTGTGGTTCTACCTGTGCTACTTGCTGTTCTTGTTCTTCATGCACTAGATCTGGAATAGAAAGCTCTGCTATATGACTTAGCACCTTGGTAAGTAAGTAGGGGTTGCAAACCTTTGACTGCCCAATGACTACTCTCCCAAAGCCTCAACTTCTCCCACAAATTCATGCTGTAATGAATTAACAACCACAAAATATAGGTCTTTCCCAAACACACACAAATTAGCACAAAAAATAAAATTGGACTAAGTCATGTCTTTAACAGAGTCGCCACACAGAGAACCTAGGGAACACACCTTTTAGCCAATTCTCTAGACTTCAGCACATTCTCTGCTCTAACTTATCCAATCTTTTCACATTGTTCTATGCTTCTGTCTACAACCTTCAAAAATCTGGAGGAGCTCCAGCTTGCAAGCTTCAGCAAAGAACAATGACCAGTAGGATTGTTCTATTGCCCGGTTCCCTTGTTCTCCCATACACCTTCTATTTTTATTTTTTGCACCTGTGCTTGTCCATTTGGTTGCCATGTTGTTTTCATCATCAAGGATCCATTTCACACCACCTTATATACATTATATTCACCTATACACTGTGCTTGAGCTAGGCTCCACACTCCTCTCACAACATGATGGAGTAGACTATGTATTCATCCTCTTTGTCTATCTCATTGACTTTTTGTTGGTTGCTCGTCCCATGTCTCCATCTGCTTGATTTGGATTACGTGCACTAGAAATGTTTTTGTAATTAGTACATTTTATATGTATTTTTTTGTATTACATTTTATGTCAATGGTCATTTAGTTACCTAATGTATTCTCAATCTTCCTATATGGATTTGTGTTTTTCTTGAACCACTGGTTGAAGAGTTTTCTATTGAAGTGCCAAGTTTTTTTCTATTGAAGAGTTTTCTATTGAAGTGCCAAGTTTTTTTCTCACTCATCATTTATTGACGATCGAGTATTGTCGGTCTGTGGTCATATTCTTTCATCATCTGGGACAATATCTTCTTGGGATTTTTTTGTCAACATCCAAGAGTTGGTTGATGTCAATGTTGTATCCATAATGGAGCATTTCCATTGTATACGTGGTTATCCCTTTGCTTTTATCAACTTTTTGGGCTTCTACGTCTAGTAGCTATCAAGTTGTCTTATCTATTTCAATGCCGATCTCTGCAAGTATCTCCTTCTCTCGTCCTATAGAACATTGGTAATATTATAATTATTTTGGTCAGTTATAGAGTTATTAGATAAGGGGAGGGGAAAGTTTGTGTTTATGCAGGTAGCGACTCACCTGTTTTATTGGCTTCAAGTTTTTCTATGTCATCACTTAATTTGTTGATCTATATTTCATTGGTTGAGATCTCTGGTCAAGTTTGCCAATCACATTTGGCTTGTTGTTAGGTAGCCTGATGGGCCTGACTTTGGTTTGGGTTGTCGAGTGGTTATTTCATTTTTCTTAAATAATTCAAATAGTTGCATGTTTTAATGTTATTATTGAGAACATGGTGCATTGTTATATTAATGATTGCATGAATGGATGTGTTCAAAACATACCTTGTTGCTATCCATATCCGTTGTTGTTGTTGATGACTTCGGTGTGTGGACCTAGTTGATTTATAGGAATGTAAGTTAACTGACAATAAATGAACAAAAAGTAATGGGGTGTAATTCATTTATAGGAATGTAAGTTAACTGACAATAAATGAACAAAAAGTAATGGGGTGTAATTCATTGTGATAGTGCAGAATCGAATTATGTGCACATGGTATAGTGAGTGTTGTGTTTGTATTTCTGATTTTGCATGTATTCGATTTCAAACAAAGAAAAAGGATATACAGTGATTGCATTATACTTGAATTTAGAGTTGTTCAAGTCTCGTAGTAGTGGAGAAAGGGTCTGGTATGGGGATGAACATTTCGGGTGTGGGCAGCTATAGGATCTTCAAATGTTGGACTTCTGTGATACGTGAGAATATCATGTACGCTAGTCCAAGTGTGAATGCTTATTTTATCACGAGGGGAGGACTTTTGTTAAGAGTGTTGCTCCCTATGCCTTGTGTCCTGTTATGGCATATGCTAATGTTAATGGGAATGTAGACTTGTGGTACCATATACCATTGACGACCCTTATGGCATGCTTCATATATGACATAGTGTTATTTTTCTTTACGTTGCATCAATTTTGATGTGAATTGCTGCAACTATTTTGTTAGGATCTTCAAATATTTCCTCTATTGCATGGTGCCCTCTTTGCTACTATGATTGTCAAGTCAATGTTCTCTGTTATCATATACTTAGCACCTACTATACAACTTTATGTATTTTTCGTTGAAGTTGGTATCGCCAATCTAGTGCTACAACAAGCAAGGTTCATCGAGGCCATTGGTTTTCAAGCTGATGGTGACTATATCTTTTTTCGAGTACAAATTTGTGAGCATTACGACATTGTATCAACAAACATCTTCCTTGTGAGTGCAAATGACAGTGGTCTGGTTGTCGATGCACTGTTCTATATCATCCTCTTGCACATCCTCTTGCACTATGCACTAGGAAAGAGTTATTTTAATCTCTAATTTTATTGGTTGCATGTGGCATATTGCTTATAAGAATTCAAGCAAGGGGATATCCTTGGCACGGCGCACACAGAATATCATGTTGTGCACTGTTCCATGTGCAATGTGGGCCAATAATCTGGCATGCTATGCATAGGTCATTTAAATTCTTGCATACTGCTGGGAGCTGTGCTAAATCCTCGAAGAGGAGAAGAAACTTGTCCTTGAAAGGGCTCAGAAGTGTACCGTTTGTGATGTAAAAAATTTGACGGGCAACTATGTTAAATGTAATTTTGGTTAGCATCGACATTTGATGAGATGATTAAGTCAGATTCTTTGATTTCTATGAACCTTTCATATGTTTGGTGTATAGACAGTGAGTATTGCTGATATCTTGTTGGGATTTTGTGTTGGTAATGGATGGTAGTAGCAATATTACTAAAGATGTGTAGCTATTGGCAGCTCCAATAGATGCTGCTAATATGACACTTATAATTATGAGTTGAAATGCTACATATTTTATGAGAAAACTCTTTCCATTGCCCAGTGTTCCTATTATGATGTGTAGCCCATTGCGTGCGGTTACTAGTTGCTTGTAGATTATTGCTTGCTCTGATGTGAGTGTTGCATGTTGAACTCCGTGGAACTCATGGAGCATGAGCAACATTTTCTCCAATTGTGTTCCTTGTTGGTTGTGGGCTCTACATTTGCTATTGTTGAAGAGTTTTCATGATTCAATGCTACTTTCTGTGCTGAATCAAATTGAGCATGTGGCTCATTTGGTCAAAAAGTAGCATGTTCCATTATGTGTACTCCGTTACGTACATTTCAAGATCTTCCTGTGATAATACAAGATGACATAGTTGACATTCCACAAAGTATGACGATGATGTGTTTTTTGGCAACAATAGCTCTCATTTATTCCTAAAAGCCATTGTACAGAGTAGGATGTTGAAGAAGAAACCTTCTATTTGGTGGCCTGGATGATATTCTGTGAATTTGACAAGCCTTTTGCATTCTCTTATACAACATTGTTGTATGCATCATGCAACTAGTTTTTTGTTGATATGGAGTATCTTTGTCAATTTTGTATGTTTTGTGGTAGTCGAAAAAGTCATGTTCTGTAAGCTGGCTAGTTGTGCACATTACAGATCAATAGGATGCATGATAATGTTCTACCTGCATGTAGCTTAGTTTTCATTGCATACTTCAACAGATAGTGGGAGATAGAAGAGTTTGTCACTCTTTGTATATTCATGTGTGCACCCCATAGAAATAATGTAGTTGGGTGATATGGCACCACATTATGGTGTTCATGGCTTGGGTAGAAGTACAACCACTTCAAAGTTTATGGATGCAATGTAGGCTCCATCTGTGAATGCATTTCATATGGGAAACCGCATTTGCATGAAGAACTGTGACCTCTTATCTTTTAAGATTCCCTACAAATGTGGTTTTGTTTGGAGAGAATGAGTTGAAGGTGTTGGATGCACCATCTACTCCTGCTATAGGAATATATGTGGCTATCTCATTTGAGACTCGTTGCACATCATTTTATGCGTCCAGAGAATGATATGTGCATAGAGAGAACCCATTTTTTGTATCTCATACCTAATCAGGTGATGTTCTACAAGGCCAAAAAGTTTATTTCCATCAAGTATATTTGCATTCAAGAAATTGTGAAGCCGTATGTGAAATAGTAGAGCGCACTCAACTAGGCAGTCTTTCCAGGTGAAAACTAGATGAATTCACGAGCTATGTTCTTGATTGATGTCACCTCTTACCACTTTGTTTTTCAGTCACCTTGTCTACTATGAATGTCACAAATAAGTTTGGGAGACCCCACATGTCCACCATGGTAAAATCAAGTCTTTTATGTTTTTTCGGTGCCCAAATGGTGTGCCGGGCAAAGACATTGGTAAGTTATAGCACACGATCTTCCTCATAGCGTCCTAATCACTTGGGCGAGTGAAAAAAAAACATACATAAAGTATGGCAGGGAGCTGGCATAGTCCTCCCCAAAATTTTACAAACATAAGGGAACATTCCCTTTCCTCGTTTCCCAAATAACACTGTCAGTATTGAAAGTGGACCAAAGATACACCTTTAGTGTTGAAACTGGCCATTAGTTATAAAAGAGAGAAAAATAGGATTTACGTTTGACAGTCTACGATACTGAAGTAGATGATGTGACGAGTCTCGTGTCTTATTGTTTCACAATTTAGAGCCATAATTGTTGCTAGTACGCATAAGTTATATTCGACATCATAAACAAAGCCACAATCTGCAAAGAAATATTCCAATCAGGAACAAAATTAAGATGCAGGCAAAGCTTCTCCCGCAAGTGGCTATCAAGGCAACTTGATCAAATAGCTAAGCCTAAAGAGGGCATGCTTGAGGAGCTTCTTTCTTGGGATGTTGTCTCTTGGAGTGTACTGATTACAAGATATGTACAACATTGCCAAGTGTGGTGCTTTGGTGAGCACCAAACTCAATCTTAGAATTTGCATTCGGTTTTTTTTTTTTTCGACATATCACTTGATCTTGGTGGGGGTTTTGTTGAGAGAGAGGTCAATGGTTGTAGACAAAGAAGAGGAAGAAAGAATTGGGGGTCGGACAAGGCTTCCTTGGATAGGACACCAGCACGCATAACTTCACACATGGCATTGGCACATCTCCACGAAGAATTCTCTAAGCAAGACTTTCAGTCTTCCCAGAGGAGAGGTCTCTTGTGATGGCAGCTTCTTTAGGCTCTGCTTTAGCACCCTCTCCAAAGAGGAGGCCACTGATTTCCCACCTGCGTTCAGCATAGCTTGGCACAATAGGCGGCCTGCATCGTGCAGCAGCACCAATTTGCAGAGCCGGCTCACAAGCCCAGGCATGCACGTGGTCTACAACCTCTCAACACGTGCTTAGTAGCCTACTGTCTACCCAATCTCAAGATATGCAACCGACCTTCACGTCATTCTCTAAGGAATGTAGGCGGCTCCTTATATATGTATATATATACACATGTGGCTTAGAAAACAAAGCTCATAAGTATATGTATATATATAGCCCAGAAAATGAACCTAATGTATATCATATGTATATCTTGGAAACACATATATGTGGCTTTAGGAATTGAACATAACTAGCTTGGAAGGTCAACCTTATGTGTGTGTGTATTTAATTTGGGAAATTGGATCTTATATATATACATATATAACTTAAGAAATGCCCCTATAACTTTTTGAAAAAGAAATACATATATTTTCATACATGTATTGTTAAGAAATGATCCCAACATATATATAGCATAGAAAATGGACCTAAATCTATAGCTTAAAAGGTGATCTTATAGATTTTTGATATGAACTTTTATCTATTTATAGCCTTGTTAAAATGAACCTTATGTGAGTATATATATATTGGAATTAAGTATAGGCATGACTTTAGGTATCTTCATACATATAGCTTAAGAGCTGATCTTACAACTTTTTCCAAATGGGACTTATGTGTATTTATAACTTGTTTAAAATGATCCTCATATGTAGTTTGGAAATATATATATATGTGTGTATAACTTTTTAGAGAATCGTATATATATATATATATACATATATATATTTATATTTATATTTATATATATAGTATAGAAATGGATTATATATATATATATATATATATATATATATATATTATAGAAATGGACCTTATGTAGAGGCAAGCTTAGGGATAGATTTTAGACATCGTCTTATGTGCATATGTTCACATACATATACGAGAATGAAAGTTTTCGAAAGTGATCCTTGAATATATATATTCATTCTCTTGGAGTGATCCATATATATAGATTCATTTATTGGTGAACAGCAAAACATGGACTCTCTTTGAACATATACATATAAGGGATCACAATAGGGAGGGATATAAAATTTTGAGGTTTAATGAGGAAATAAATATATATATATATATATATATATATGTATATATATCTGTATACATATATATATATGTATACAGATATATATACATATATATATATATATATATATATATATATATATACAGATATATATATACACACACACACACACACACACACACACACACATATGTATATATATACACATACACACACACACACACATACACATACACATATATATATATATCTATATATATACATATATATATATATATATACATACATATATACATACATATATATATATATATGTATATATATACATATATATATATGTATATATATACATACATATATATATGTATATATATGTATGTATGTATGTATATATATATATATATGTATGTATGTATGTATATATATACATACATACATACATATATATATATATATATATACATATATATATATATATATATATCTGTATATATATATATACACACACACATGTTGAGATATCAAGCTCATCTAGTGAGGCGGTAGACACTAATGACCCGCCAGGGGGATAGGCCCCACACTTACACCATTGGCATAGTTGGTGAGATCATGGGTGATATGCGGCCAATGGGATGACAGGCTGTGTGACAGCCATTCTAGAGGCTGGCATAGTTATAGCGCCAGCTCATTTTGTTGGGTTCACACTATAGAGAACCCTAGTATGTATTTGGTTTAATACCTTTTCATATAGTGTGTACTCTTATCTTTATATATGGTGTGTTGAGTGTTGTGTGAAGAAGAAGAAGATTTTCAGCCTCTCACTGTATGTGCTCTCTTTTAGGATTTTGTGAGTGTGTGTGCTTGCAAGAGCTCAAGCTCTCTTCTCCCCTGCATCTTTTCATGGTATTAGAGCTTGGTTCATGCTAAGGGCTGAGCTGCAAGCAAGAGAAGCACATGAAGCGGTACGAGGGTAAGAGCTTCATCTACTCTTCCCTATTTGTGTTGGCGACTACACCCTTGTCGGGAGCTCTACAAGAGGCACCGGCAAACGATCTCTGATTGAGGAGCTTTCTTTGCGGGAGTAAAGCTATAGGGTAACTACAATATCCTATCGGACAACCATTTTTCGGGCCAAAAATGCATTTCGGGTGCATTAGGACCTCCATTTTTCAGAAAGCAAGCGATTTCGAGCACTAAGTCATCGATTCTATGCAGAACTCTGTTTTAAGAACTACAGGAAGACAGATTGAATGTGCAGACATTGTGTGTGCTGCAAGGAGGTCAACAGTTGCCATTGGGTGTATGTATGCACATTGAGGTCACTGGTTGTGACATTTGAGTGTAGTACAGTACCGCTACAGAAAATACAGTAGTTTGTGCAGGACAAACCAGAGTGCTATTTTTGGTAAATTTGTGTAGTAAATTTGTGTGTCTGGCAAGATGTCAAATGATGGTGTCAGGCTAAAATCTGAAAGGTGTTTTTGATCAGTGTACATATGGTGCGTGTGGTGTGTGAATAAAATTTGCCCTGAATGCCCTGGCAAGTGTACAGGCCGAGTGATTTTGTTGTGAGCTGGAATATGCACGTGTTACTTCCGGAGAAAATGCTGGTGATCTGGAGTTTTTATGGCAACTGTGTGGTGTGCAGATGGTTACTAAGCAGAGCACCGACTGGGAATTTAATCATCGTGTTTAGCAAGTTAATGATGCAGCTGACGAGAATGCAGGCAACTCTCGAATTTTTTGGAAGATCCGGCGCGGTGGTATTTTCTGGAAAAGTATAAGGGGAAGGGGCTCTTGTAATAGTGGTGGTGGCCATTACTTAGTGTTTGGGGGCTTTTGGAAAAATAATAATAAATATTCCACATGGCCAATTTAGAAGGCCACATGGGAATTGTAGAAGCGGCCAGCTGGTAATCTAGAAGGTGACGGGCGCTCTGACAATGGTGAGGAGGCCCTACGTAAAAAGGGAGCAGAGGCGTGCAGGAAAGGGACGCCAGACAGGAAGGCGGCCGTTTTGAAGGAGCCGGGTGCAGTAGAGAGTGGCCTTGCTGAAACAGGTCGCCTTGCGAGTGGGCTGCAACGCCAGGAGAGAGTCGCCGTTTATACCTCTGAGGAGAAAACCAGTCGGGGTTCAGCAGGAGCTGGAAGGCGAGGCTGTCTGGTTGTTAGGGCTGAAGCTGAGGGGTGTCAGCAGCCATCAAGGGAGTGAAGGCGTGTGTGGTTTGAGAAGCTAGGCGCATGAGAAAGCCGCCTTGGTCGACCAGAAGATTTCTCAGGTGTATGCAGCTGACGGCTGGGAAGGCTAGCGCTACTGGGTGAGGAGCGCAGCTACTGGAGTAAGGCGACTGGAAGGGTTGAGCTAAAGAGGTGGTGGGGCCTCTGTGTAAAGAAGGGCAGCAGCAGCAGGTTAAGAAAGGCACAGTTGTGTGCATGAAAAGGGAGCCGCCTGGGAGCAGCTGGCGATGGGTGCTGGCGAGGACAGATGAAGGGTGCGCAGCCATCAAGAGTGCAGAGGTGGTGGGCCATGTGTGGAGACAACTAAAGGGCTGGAGTACAGCCATGTGAGAAGAAGGAAAGGCTGGTGTGGGGCCTTGTGTGTTGGATATAGAGGGGCCGAGTGAACAAGAGAAAGAGGCTGCAGGTCTCTTGGGTGATGTCTAGTGTGGGCATCTGATTGGAGCAGCAGAGAGGGCTGCTGTGAGGAAGGGTACATGAGATGTGGCTTGGGCTAGGTATCTGGGATGCTGCGGTGAGCAGTGGGTTGTGGTGTTGAGGATTGTGCGAGGCTCTAGTGGTTGGTGAAGCTGCTGGTCACGACATACAGAGAGTGGGAGCTGCTAAGTGAAGGTTAGCTGGTGTGGGCGCCTTCTGGTGAGAGTAGCTGGTCTTGTGTGGGCGGTGATTGCAGGCAGTGTGTGGATGCTGACCAGAGAGGGAGCCTTGGGTTTTTGTGTGTGTTGGGGATGCAAAAGTGGTGCTGATGTGTGGGCTGGAGACAGTGGGGCTCGCCTACGACAATTGGCAGGTTACAGCAGACAGAGAGTAGCCAGGCTACAGAGAAAGTGAAGAAGGGTTGCTGGTGTGGGCGCCTTCTGGAGCGAGAGTGACCGGGTTCATTCTGGTGTGGTTGGTACAGCAGGCAGGCGAGTGTTGTGGTGATCAGGGATGTGGTGTATCCTCGGCTGACAGGCCTGAGTGTGTGTTTGTAAGTGGTGTGAGTAAGGCTTCTGTGTCGGGAGAAGCTTGTATGAAATGTTTTGATCTGGGAATATAAAGCTGGGTGTTGGTCTTGGTTTATGGTGCCCCTGTTTTGGGCTGTCTGTCTGGCGTGGGTGGGTGGCGAGTGTTGAGAGAGTGTTCCAGCCGGTGGCTGGTGGTGCCCCCGTTCGTGTGTGTTATTCCAAGTTTGCGAGGTGGAAGGGCTATAGAGGCAGGTCTTTCTTTCTTTTTTTCACCTCACAATGGCATAAACCAGATTGTTGCTGAGAAGCTTGACAAGAACAATTTCCATGCTTGGAGATTCAGGTTGATAAATTTCCTGATGGGAAAGGGTTACTGGGACTACATAGAAGGTGAGCATGAAGAGGCACCGAAGATACCGAAGATCAATCCAACTACTACAGATGTGAAAGAGTTCAAGGATTGGAACCAAGGAGCCAGAAAAGTTATGTATTGGCTCTCTATCAGTATCTATCAGTATACAGGACACCATGATTGGGCACATACGGGATGCCAAGTCCCCTAAGGAGGCGTGGGACACCTTAGTAAAACTCTATGAAACGAATACCAAGACATGAAAGATACAGTTGAAGAATGAACTTCATACTGTGGAGAAAAAGAGTATGTCTGTGAATGACTATGCATTGAAGATCAAGGGTATTGTGGAATCCCTTGCATCTATTGGTGTTTCAGTAGATGATGATGATAAGGTGGAAGTCTGTCTACGTGGTCTCGGGCCACAATACAAGGCATTCAAGACGTCTATTCGGACTCGGGAAAACATTCCCAATTTCACAGATTTGGTGTCTATGTTGATTATAGAAGAGAAGTGCTTGGGTGAAGACCAACAGTCTTCACAAAACAAAAACAGTTCAGAGGAACAGGCCTTCTACACAAGTTCAGGAAGAGGATGAGGTAGAGGAGGCCGTGGACGCCAAGGAGGTGGCTAAATAGGTAATCAGAATTATGGCCAGCAGCAACAACAACAGCAGTCCCAGAATTCACAACAACAATAACACGCAGGTGGAAGAGGCCAATTCAGAGGCATGGGGAGTCAAAGAGGTCGTGGAATTTGGCAAAGGCAGTATAATGATACATGTGGATGCTTTTATTATGGTAAGCCTAGACATGTGCAGGCAGATTGTTATAAGAAGCAAGCTGACATGCAAAATGGGAAATTGCAACAAAACAACTATGTATCCTCGAGCAAAAACAACAAGGATAATGAAAGGTTGTTTGTTATGCAGCAGCATGTTGTTAATGCCATGTCTGAAAATGTTGGAGATGTGCCATCGTCTATGCAGGATGTCAAAGTGAAGTACCTTGCAGATGTACTTCATGTTCCGAACATAACAAAGAATCTGTTTTCAGTTGGCCAGATGATTGAGTAGGGTTTGTAGGTTCGGTTTAACCCTGATTAATAAAAGATGAATTTTATTTCACAATTTTTCAAAAAAAATCGCCATAACCTCCTTTGTATGGCTGACCATTTTTCAATTTTTAACTTACAAAAATTAATTAAAAATTTACCAAGAGTATTTAAAAAATTCTAATGTAAACAATCAAAGAGAAACATTATGAAAAACTTGATTTTATTCATTAATCATTCATCTAGGATAAGAATGGTTGGATTTACTAAAGAAGTGAGGGGAATGCCTTTTTTCAATGAGGCATAACATCATTTGCAATTTAGAGAAGACAAAAATCATAAAAATCATTTAAAAAACCATAAAATGAATGGAAAAGAGAAGAATCTCCAACTTACTAATGAATTTGAGATCTTTCCTTTGGCTTGATGGTTTGAGGGTTCTACTCTTGTTTGAAGCAAGAGTGGCCACACCAATATTTTGGAAGAGGGAAGGTCAAAAACTAATGAATTATGAGTAAAATTCACTGTTTTTGGCACTTGGGAGAGGCAGGGTAACAGTGCAAAACACTATTGAGTTTCAACAAAGGGGAGGGCTTCTATTTATAGAAAAAAGTGAGCTTCTAACCAAGCCAACTGATTCTAGAATTTTCCAAATCAGTTTGGTCAATTTTTGACCATTTTTGGATCAGTTTTGCTCACTTTTTGGATCTAGTTGAAACAGGAGAGAGGAGAGATAAAAATATCTCATTATTTGGGAGTTTAAAACTCATTCAAGCATGTGAAATAGGCGCCTCCTTCAAGAGGGGAATTCCCCCATACTGAGGTGTCAAAAATGCATCATTTCACCTAAATATCTCTCTTTTTTTAACTATTAACCTTATCCTTAGTCAACTCTTCATCTTATGTGAGTATTTACTCATTTTTGGGGGATTTTTCTTTTATTCTTCTATTTATCTCCTCCCTCCATTTGGATGAATCTTATTGGTCCATAGGAACCTTAATTTAAAATTTCAAAAAAATCTTCACTCCCAGGATAATGCCTCTTGAACAAATTATACATAATTTCTAATGCACCTTCTGAAAATCTTTTTGAACTTCTGTTTCATGGGAACTTATTTTAATAAGATGAGATATTTTTCTATCCAAAAATATTTAAAAACTGAATTACCACTCTCTAGAAGATTTTCTCTCTCTAGGCCAAAACTGGTAGAAACAAGATCTTTTATATTTCTGAAGAGGGATTTGATTATAGGGGAAGATGCTGGACATCTTAAAAGGCTGGGGAGGAATCTTACAGTGTGGTACGCATGTACCTTATCTGGTCTGGGGCAGCATGGGTGTCCACGTAAGGGTACATGTGGACCACACAGTGGGCGGCCACCCTTTGGTTCTTGTGTGGCCATTGTACGGGCGCCCTAGTAAGTGTGTACGGCCCAAATTTTGGGGTGGGGTACCCAAATTTGGAGCACCCACCTCGATTTGCGTACCAGACCGCCCCGGGGGTGATTTTTTTTTTGTCTGGGAGTTTTCTTGGTCGTTGGGGTTCAGACCGTTCGTCAATCGGACGCCCGGTCGTGCATTTATTAAGGTTTAAAGGTCGCCGCTTTTTAACTAAAATGAATGAAATTTGCGTATAAGCTTGATCCGGTGTCCGTTTTGGATGCTGTAAAATCCTATATTAGGGTAAAATCGCACGTAGATTCCAAATTTGGGCTCAAAATTTAAAGATTCTAAGTAAAAATGACTCAAATAATAAAATCATTGATTTTTATACCATAAAAACTCATAAATTTATCTATTACATGGACATTTCTTTATTAGTGAAGATGGGTATGTTACATCCTTCCCCCCTTAAAGAAATCGAGATGTCCTCATCTCGTCATGAATTGGGGATAATCCTTTAAGAGTGTAGCTTCATCTTCCCAAGCTGCATCCTCTTCAGGGTAATCTTTCCATTGTACTAGATGTTCTACAAGAGTTCTATTTCGGAGTTGCCTTTCCCTAGAATCTATGATACTACTGGGCTATAATTCAAGGACTCCTTGAGTAGGGATTACAACTTGTTCATCATCAAGAATATGATCGAGACTGGGTACATATGGTTTTAACGAACTTATATGAAATACATTGTGGACTTTGATATGGGCTGGGAGTTGGAGTTTATAAGCACTTTTACCTAGGGCTGAGTTTCTTATATTTCCCAAGTGATAGAGAACTTCGTTTGGGTCGCACTCGTAGAAGAACTCTGTCTCCTGCCTTGAAGATCCTTTCAGACCTCTTGGTGTCAGCATAATGCTTTTGTCGATCTTGGGTAGCTTTAATATCCTTTTGGATTTCCTTGGTTTATTCCTCCATCTCTTCGAGCATTTTCCTGGATGCCTCAACTCTTATGGTCGGATCTGAGAAATTTAGAGGAGACAAGTATTCTTGCCCATAGAGTGCTTTGAACGGTGACATTCCTATGCTCTGATGATAAGATATATTGTAGGCAAATTCTACCAGAGGAAGGTATTGAATCCACCTTCCTGGTTCCCGTCCACAATATGCTCTGAGAATGTCTTCAATTACTTAATTGAATCTCCCACTCTAGCCATCGGTCTCTGGATGATAAGCTGTGCTAAAGCAAAGTTGACTTCCCAGGGCTTGAAATAAGGATTGCCAGAACTTTGAAGTGAAGTCAGAATCCCGATCACTTACTATCCTTTTTGGGAGACCATGAAGTTTGAGGACTTCCTTGATGAATATTCGAGTAACATCAAAAGCTTTGAAGGTCTTCTTTGTTCGTATAAGGTGAGCTACTTTGGTAAGTAAGTCCACTACTACTAGAATGGAGTCATATCCTCCTTGAACAGTGGGGAGACTTGTGACAAAATCCATACTAATGCACTCCCACTTCATTTGGGGAATATCCAAGGGTTGAAGTTTTCCAGGCATCTTGACCCTTTCAGCTTTGATCCTTTGGCATGAGAGACATTGCTTCAAGTACCGAAGCACATCATTTTTCAAGCCTGCCCAATGAAAGGTCCTTCTTACGGCATTTAATGTTTTTGCATAGCCTGGGTGTCCTGCAGTAGGACTATCATGAGCTTCATGGAGGATTAGTTTCTTTAAAGCAGGATCCTTAGGGATACATAGCCTGTGATTGAAGTAGAGGCTTCCTTCATGAGTGGAGTATCCCTTGATTAGATTCTTCTCTTTCTCTGAATTTCCCCCTTCTTCTACTAACTTCATCATCCTCTGATAATCTGGATCATGAGATGAGACTTCTTCCACTTTGACTATATGGGATATTTGGCATTGAAATTGCACTCAAGAAAGATTTGCCGGCTAAGTGCATCTGCTACCACATTATCTTTCCCAGGGTGGAATTTGATGTCGAAGTCATATTCTTGTAGAATTTCAATCCATCTCCTTTGCGGCATGTTGAGGAGGTTAGGCTGGGTGAAGATCCACTTTAGACTTTTGTGGTCAGTTAGCTGGAATTTGCCCCCCAAGAGATAATGTCTCCATAATTTGAGGAAATGAACAACTGCTAAGAGCTCCAAATCATGGGTGGCATAATTTGCTTCATATTGCTTCAGCTTGCACGAAGTATAAGCGACTGGTCTTCCTTCTTGGCCTAAGACACCACCAAGTGCTAGACTACTAGCATTAGTTAACCACGTCAAATTCCTTGGCGAAATCAGGAAGTTTCAGGACTGGGGCAGAAGTAATAATGACCTTGAGCTGATCAAAACTGTTTTGATGGATTGGCAGCCACACTATTTTGCAATCCTTCTTAAGAAGATCCGTCAAAGGTGCAGCTACCAAGGCATAATCTTTGATAAAAATCCTATACCATCCTGTGATTCCCAAAAACCCACGAACTTCATGAACTGATTTAGGGGGTGGCCACTCCAGAATATCCTTGACCATGGCGGGGTCTACTGAAATGCCATCTTTGGAGACGATGAATCCAAGATACTCAATTTGATGAGTAAAGAAGGTATATTTGCTCTTCTTGGCATAGAGTTTTTGTTTGCGCAACAATTGCAGAACTTTACGCACATGTTCCTCATGCTCTTCCATTGATTTGGAGTAGATTAAGATGTCATCAAAGAAAACAAGCACAAATTCATCCAAGTAAGGACGGAATATATCTTGCATTAGGTGGTTGAAGGTTGCAGGAGTATTGGTTAACCCGAATGACATTACAGTAAACTCATAGTGGCCATAACGGGTATTGAAGGCTGTCTTGGGTATATCTGCTTCCTTGACTTTGATCTGATAATAACCAGACCTCAAATCTATTTTTGAGAAGACTTTGGCCCCATGAAGCCTGTCAAGAAGTTCGTCGATGTATGCGAGGGATAGGATACTTATTCTTGACAGTGACTTGATTCAGCCCTCGATAATCTATGCAGAGGCGGAGAGTTCTGTCCTTCTTTTTTTGGAAAAGAACAGGTGCCCCCCAAGGAGAGCTACTGGGGTGTACGAATCCTTGCTCAATGAGTTGGGAAAGTTTCTCTTTAAGTTCAATGGCTTCAAGAAGGGACATTTTATAGGGCGTTTTTGAGACGGGTTGAGCTCCAGGGATCACCTCGATTTCATGATCGACTTCTTGAGTGTTGGGGTGTAAAGGCCCTATGTAACATTTGTAGTTTGTATACAATGTGAAACCGGTTCGTTGAACCGGTTCCACCCTAACTCTAACACATGAATAAAACTCATGGGTTGTGGTGTGCCCATTATCCATTCTTCACACCCACACATTGTTGACTCTCGTCTCCTACTCTCCCCTCCACTCTCCACTCACGACATCAACTGGTATCAGAGCCATAGCCAACGGATGTCGCTAGCTTGGGTTTTCTGTTACCTTATTTGCGATTAGCGATCGTCTTCATCAGTAGCCTCGTGGTGAATAAGAAAGTTTGCACATCTGTGTGCAGCAATAGGTTTTCCCAGAAGGTTTTAGCAGAAGAAGGATTGCGGCAGAAGGTTGAGAATTGCCATCCGATCTGCTTGCTCTTGGCAAGGTGTCCAGGAAGGCTACATTGTTTTTCCTGTCTCTAGCCGAAGGTAGCAAGAAGCGCTGAGAACATCTCTGGTCTGCGGAGTAATCTGAGGGCCATTCGTCTTTCGAAAAGAGAAGGTCAACCTACAAGGATAATTGTATTTGTGCTGAACTTTCTAATATTGTGTTGATTTCTCCCTGAGCTTACCAGGACCCAGCTCAAAGATCAAGGCCATGTCGAAGAAGAAATCCTTTTCTGGCTCTACTATGACCTTGAGAGATTTCCATGGCAGTTCAATCCCTTCAGATCTACCTCTTCCTTCCGCCCCTAGAATGATAGCCGAACGCAGCAAGGTCTGGACAGCAGTGTTGAGAAACCTGGAATTGTGGTGTAGCAGTGGCACACCCTTGTGAGCGTCCAACGGTGATTTTGTGACATCTTCAAAAAAAAAACTCCTGACTCTTGAGGTACTTGCTCTCTTGACCCTCCTTGTGAATATAGTCCACTTGGGGAGTCGTGGTTCGCAGGTACCTATCACATTGTGGGCACTTTGGCAGTGATATTACATGACATTCGTCACATGACACTGTGATTGCACCAGTGGGTATGCTATTTATGCATTGAGAGTAATTTTGATGCCTATTGTTCTTGGATAGCACTTGCCATTCAAAGGTCTTTTGTGGTTTGGATGCATATGCGTTAAGGAGGAAGCTATTGGATGCCATACATGCCTCACATGTTCAGAAATTGAGCTCTAATCAAGGGGCTTTTGAAGACAGAGGTGTTATTGTGCATTGGACAAACTGCAGCAGGAAGTACATGCCATAAATCCTCGTCAAAAGTGTTCAAATCAAGGGGCTTTTGCCTATTTGCAGTTCTGAATTGTTTGCCATAGTTTGGGGGACTGTTACATGCCTTTTGGTCACTAATTGAGCACTTTAAGTTGGGGAAATTGTGCCATTTTCTGAGTAAAACAGTCATTTACTGTTTCTGGACAGTTTTGGTGGAGCTTTCCTACTGTTGTACCGCATTTCGAGTGCTATAAGTGTCATTAAAGCTTGTTGTACCATTTATGTAGCAAGTGGGAGGTGTTATTTATCTAGGAGTGTTTCCGCACTTTGGAGATACTTTGCTGAGCACTTCTAAGTGCTTGCAGGGAGTCATACACTTTATTTCTTGGTTCTATTTGTTGCTGATATGGCTTCATCAGGAGAGAGCTCATCTTCTCTCCACATCCGGAAGCTTGAGGGTGCTAAGAACTATGACATCTAGAGGACCCAGGTGTACAATGTTTTGTTGCAGAAGAGTCAGCATCTCCCTATAAGGGAAAAGGGTGTCAAGCCCTCCGCCATTAGTGATGAGCAGTGGCTCAACGGTGATGAGCTTACGCGTTCCACACTCATGCTATCAATTGTGGATTCTCTTCTTCCTGGGATACGAGATATGCCCAATGCATGGGCAATGTGGCAGCGGTTAGAGAACACTTACTCTCAAAAGAGTGCCACAGGCAAGGTTTATTGGCTCAAGAAGCTTACAAGCCTCGAGATGAAAGAGGGAACATCAGTCACTCTACACATAAATGAGTTTAAAAGCATCTTCAGCCAAGTGTTTGCACAAGGGCTGAAACTAGATGAGGAGGTACAGGCTGTAATTCTCTTAGGTTCATTGCCAGAATCTTGGGACACTTTCAGGACAGCCACAAGCAACTCCAATCCTCTCTTAAATGTGGCAGATGTGGAGGGTGCCATCCTACAAGAAGATATGAATCGAAAGAACAACTCAAGTGGGAAAGGGAATGCATTGCAAGCACGTGGCCGAACCAAGAATAGAGGCAAGAGTTAGGACAGAAATGGTAGGAGCAAGTCCCGCTCCAAAAAGGATGTTGAATGCGATCATTGTGGCAAAAAGGGACATCTTAAAAAACAATGTTGGAAGTTGAAAGCAGAAAAGAAAGAGGGCAAGCAAAAGGCAGATGCAAGTGATGATTCGAAGGCCATTGTGCCTCATTCTAAAAAGTCTTCTGTCAAGATAGAGGAGTTGAATTATGTGTCTGATGGCAGCCACTGCTCTTCAGATCTTCTTTTTACCTCTACTATCAGTGCACACTCTCTACATGCGGGATGTCTCTCAGATCTTAACACATGGCTGATTGATTCAGGGGCTTCTTTCCATGTTACTCCTTTCAAGGATAGCTTCAGCAAGTACCGTGTTCGGAAGCCTCAATATGTGTATTTGGGAGATAATCATGCATGCCTCATAGAGGGAATGGGTGATGTGAAATTGCAGCTCTGTGATGGTTCAGCTTTCATGCTTCATGATGTTCGCTACGTCCCTGAACTTAAGAAGAATCTCATTAGTACGGGACAGCTTGTTGATATGGGATATCACACCACCTTTGGTGCTCAGAAGTGGAAGATAGTAAAGGGCTCCATGGTTGTTGCTAGGGGTCCTAAGATGGACACTCTCTATCCATTAGTTGCTGGAAAAATTGTTGTATCTGGTGATGCTTCTATTGCCGAGCTGCCAAAGGTTTCATTGCGGCATAGCCGGCTTGGACACATGAGTGTCAAAGGAAAGGAAGAGTTGTCTCGTCTTGGTTACATCCTGTCTCTTAAATTTTCAGATTTGAAAAATTGTGAGCACTGCATTTATGGTAAACAGAATATGTGTCCTCATAAGAGGGGTTGGGTAAGAAAAGCTCACAGTTAGAGCTTGTGCATACAGACACATGTGAAATGCCAAATCTATCACTTGGGGGGGCAAAGTATTTTGTTATATTCATTGATGATGCCACACGTAAAGTGTGGGCCAGTCCTCTTCGTTCGAAGAGTGATACCTTCACGAAATTTAAGAAGTGGCTTGCCTTGGTTGAGAACCAAACGGGTAAGACACTCAAATGCCTGCATTCTGACAATGGAGGGGAGTACGTGTCGAAGGAGTTTGATGCATTTTGTGACTCCAAGGGTATTAAAAGAGAGATCACTGCTCCTTATAACCCACCTCAAAATGGAACTGCAGAGCGTATGAATCGAACCATTCAGGAAAAGGTTCGGTCAATGTTGTCACATGCTGCACTATCCCATGGATTTTGGGCAGAGGCCATGCAAACGGCCATTCACCTCATCAACAGATCGCCTAATAAGAGGCTGGATAATAAGGTGCCAGAAGAGATATGGAGTGGAAAGCCTCCTTCTTATAAGCATCTGCAAGTCTTTGGTTGCGTAGCGTACGTACATATCCGCAAGGATTTGCGCAACAAACTCGAGCCTAAGTCTCATAAGTGTGTATTCCTAGGATATGGTGATGATGGGGAGATGGGATATAGACTTTGGGATCCCACACAAAGGAAAGTCATACGCAGCAATGATGTGATCTTTGATGAAAATAGCATCATTAGGAAGTGAATGGGGTCTTCTTGGGCCCTTTAATTTGCCCAAGCCTAATCAAGGTGATTAAGGAATAGCCAAATGGGGGGTTGCCATGTAGACTGAAATGTTGGGTTTTTAAGAGAGGTGTAAGAGTGGTCAAAGGGTGCACTTTTTTCCCAAAACATTAGGAAAATTCTGGACTCAAAAGAGGGTTGTTTCAACAATAATATAATAATAGACACAGATTGAGTGACATGTAATCTACGAACGAGATTCACCGGTGGTGGGACCTCTGTACAAACCCACCCAAAACGTGGAGAAACTCTTATCTTCATGAAATATTAAAAAAAACCATCACCTTGTCTTAAAATATTTAAAACCGTTTTTTTGTCAGAAACTAACACAATAAAAGAATGTTTTCTACATTCCTGTGTTAGACGTGGAGCACTAAAAAATTCTTTCCACCACCCTCGGGGGGTGCACTATATGGAAGCCCCTCCTACGACGTGCGTTCAAGGGGTATTTAAAAAACCCCTTATCTGTGAATTTTGAGCTAATAAAACTACCCCTTTTTCTTTATAGACTTACGGGTTTTTTTCCAAAGTACAATTAAAATACCCCTCTTGTAATTGTATTTCTGTAAATTTACCCAATATTTTGGATTAAAAAAACCCCACCTAATGATCGCACGTGGTAGACTTACATTTTTTGAGGTGCACCCCCCGAGCCACCACCCCTAGAACTAATGAAGCTTGAATGCTTGGAATAGATAGATACACATTCTCCTGGTTATTCCCTCACCTTGGTTCCACTTTTGAATCTCGAAACATCTTTGGCGCCCAAAAGAACACACCGTCCCTCATTTCTTCTTCCCTCCTTGATCCACAAAAGCGGTTAGCCCAGTCATCCACTTTCTGCTACTTCTTCTTTCTCATACGTCTGTTAATCTATCATGGCACCTGAAAGTGGACTGAAACGAGCAAGGAGCAGTATCTCATCTGTTGTGTTGTATAACATAAAAGACGAGAACGAAGAATGGATTCCCCAAGTATACAGGAAGTACTCTTGGGTCACTATGCAGCCAGGAAAACAAGGCCACTACCGAGTGAAGGGAAAGGCATCTGAAGACTTGGCCAAACATTGGAAAGGAAGGATCCTTGACTTTAAGATGGCACCAGGAGGGAAAACTGTCAAAGAAGTGTTGATCCAGCATGTATTCATGCAAAAAGAGATCAACGTGGGACCATTGGAAGGACTTCCAAGACACAGACCACATTGTAAGTGCTTGTGTTTTGTATTTCAATGTTGCAAATAAGGTGATTGATAAACATTTTTTTGCCTTGCACAGATTTGTACCCATCCAATCTTCAGGAGTGGGAGCCTGCACAATGCTTGACGGGATTCTTGAATGTCGTACATGGTGAGGTGGGGGAACTTCAATATGAAGGTCGTGCACCAAGTGATCTCGCAAGAAGTAGAACATATTTCTATGACTCATTTTATACCTTGCCCACTCAATCGAGTCGACATGGAAAGTTGGAACGTATTCCGTTGCCCGCACTTGATAGTCCTGAGTGGCCATTGCTTGACACAGAAGTGATAGAGTCATACAAGACCAAAATGTTTAATGATATTAAATGTGCTATGAAGCCTAGCATTGGTGCAAGAAATGTGCACTTAAGTTTGTTTGTTCCAATTGCATGCTTTGTTCATTTATTTTCTGATTGTAAACAATTGAGAAAAACTAAAACAACTTTTGTGTGCAAAGATGTAGATGAAGCCTGGCTTGACAAAGGTTGGAGAGTGAAATCATCAAAGGGAGATGATTTGACAAAGGTTGGAGAGTGAAATCATCAAAGGTTGGCAAAGGTTGGAGAGTGAAATCATCAAAGGAAGATGATTTGACAAAGGTTGGAGAGTGAAATCATCAAAGGGAGATGATTTGATCGAATGTCGATTGAACACCTCCGACATTGCATTTCGGTGAGTGTTATAACATTATAATGTATTTTTGTGAAACAGTTACAACGCTTATTTGATTATACTCGAAAAATTATCCTAATGATATTTTGGAATCAGATACTATATTGCCAGGCAACATCTGTGCATGTCATTTACTTATAGAAGGTGGCGATGGATCAACAACAACTGGGAAAGCATGGACCAAGATACAAGAGATGGCAGCCACTCTTGCTTGATAGATATAGTTATGATTCGACAGGGTCACCCATCTTTGACATTGGAAGTGGAAGAGAATTGGACTCTCGAATATGTTAGGAAGGAATTAGAAGTAGCTATTCAGAATCCTCCAGATCAATTTTGCTTCAAGCTCGATGGTCGGAAGCTAAGTAAAAGAAGAGAGCATCAGATCATTTGTAAAGATGTTGCAGTCCCACATGAATTGGAGGCACTAGAAGATATATGATGTGACCATGTATACGGTGACAATGTATTTTCCATATGCAATAAACTTATCTATTCAGAACATTGCTTTTGTAATGCTTTATTGTTTAAAACAATGTAATGAAGGCAAGAATTCCCCAATTGAATTTTTATGTACACAAAAAAGGCTTAAAGTAAGAAAGCAAGAAGTGAAGGAACACAGTAGCAAATTTGATCCTCTGATTTTCAAATGAAAAGTGTATTTACAATTGATGTTCTCTCTCCAATAACACTAGATCTGTGCAAAAAAATATAAATGTACATGTATAGCTGCATATTTACAAACGTACATTTGTTGGAAGAAGGAAAAAACTATTTATTACTGGAACCCATAGGTATCGGCTTCAGGATGTAGCCATGGCTCTTCTCCCAAGTATGGAGCCCATGTAAGAGGCTCAGGGGGGCCTATCCCCCCTCGTGGATTGGGCGGGATGAAGTCCTCTGGCCCGTCTGGAGGCATAACTTCAGCGACCTCCCTAAACGTTTGGACGTCTAGGTCCACGTAGCGAGACATTGATGGAAACTGCCATCACAATTCATCAAGGTATAAATAAGGAGCACGCATGTGTATGGGAGCTGAAAATGCTTACATCCTCTGAAGGGAGCTGAAAAATGCTTCGTAGCAGCAACATTGCATTAAGTGCAACCCTCCACCCACCACAGCTGTAGCCATCTTCTTGTTTGAGGACACTAACCCTTCGGATGGTCGATCGATCCAGGGTGTCGATGTCCATGCTGAGGCTCTCGTAAGCTGCCATTAGTTTCCTGACACCACTGTAAACAGAGACCAATCATTATCCTGATCAATCCGGACTTCTAACTCAAACAATAATATGTATCTTAATGATTTTTACTTACAGCAAAACATTTCCATGGACACCAGATGTCGAATTTGGAAGGTAAATGACATTTTCTTGCACGTCGACTAGTAGAAGACTCCAATGGGAACTGCACAATAGATTTCTATTAGTTTCAATCCAAAGGAAGCACTATATAACTCGTGTATGGTGATTCCTATAAACATCATGCAAGAGAGATAGAGAGACAAACTCACTTTTTATGATATGCCCAAAAAAATACTCGGGCATCGTCCAGCTGGACCTCCCGAAACTAGTTCAGCACATCGAGGTACGGAACTGACTCTACTAGCAACAGTGTTGAGACCAGTGAATCAATCTGGAACACTCATTGCTGTACATCCTCGGGCAATAGCGAAATAACAAAACTTCACAAGAATTCTGTGGCCTCCTGCAAGCAAAACAGAGCCGATGCCTTCCACCTAAACAAAATTCCATTCTGCTCACAAATTCTCCTGGCAAGCCTCTGGAAAGGCAATCTGGGAATAGCAGCTGTCGGGTGCTTCATAAACTTTTTGATTTCTCGCAGGGCTGCCGAATGCTCTGCGAAACGCCTTAGTCTAGGCTGCGTTTTGGACAATTGGGAAGAACTGCTTGATTTCCTGGATCTTGAGGCTTTCAGAATGCCCATCTTCTTCCTAGTAGATGAGGGAGCTGCATTGTCAATGGGTCTAGCTGTATGCCTTACACGAGCCATCTGAAAACGCAAGAAAAAGCAGAAAACTTTGCTATTCAGTAGTACACGATTAACAATTCACCATAAAGCGAGAGAGGGTGGCCAAGAAAGCAATATGCACTTCCTCGCGTTATGGTGAATCCATTCACCATAACGCGAGATGAAGGCCCACAGAAACACAATAATCCTTCTCGCATTATGGTGAATTCATTGACACCAATAAGAGGCGGATTATCGTGCATCCTTTGAGCTTTGATCTTGCGTTATAGTGATTTGATTCACTATAACGCGAGAAGAGGAGCCAGTCAAAGCAAAGCAATCCTCCTCGCGTTATAGTGAGTCGATCTACTACAATCGATCTACTACAACGGGAGGAGGGTTCTCCCGAATCTCTTACCATTCCGTCTTGCATTTTGGTGATTCGATTCACCATAACACATAGAGCAGTATTGAGATTCTAATGACTCGTCGTCTGCTTTACGGTGAATCGAATCACCAGGACAGAGGGCAAACAGTCGAAGAGAAAACAATGGCAGAGGGCAAACAGTCGAAGGAAAAACAAAACAATCAAGGATTATACAAGAAACTCACAAAACAATCAAGTAATACACTTTCATCACATTATATGAGTGGGAATGGATGGAGACTGTCATGTAGGAGGTGAATTAATTGACACCAATAAGAGGTGGATTATCGTGAATCCTTTGCCCCTTGGTCTTGTGTTATGGTGAATCGATTCACCATAACGCGAGTCTAAGGGCCAGTCAAAGCAAAACAATCCTCCTCGCGTTATAGTGAATCGATTTTCTACAACGGGAGGAGGATTATCGCGAATCTCTTACGTTTGCCTTCTGCTATGGTGATTCGATTCACCATAAGACATGGAGCGTATTGAGATTCTAATGGCCCGTCGTGTGCTTTAAGGTGAATCGAATCACCACGGCAGAAGGCAAACAGTCGAAGAAAAAACAATGGCACAGGGCAAACAGTCGAAGAAAAAACAAAACAAACAAGCAATATACAAGAAACTTACAAAACAATCAAGTAGTATACAAAAACTTACATTTCTTGCGTGAGAATAGATGGAGACTGTCGTGCAGGAGGTGGAAAATCGGTTCAGTACTGTGGCGGTAGTCGAAAGTCACCTGGAGGCAAGCAGGAGGACGGACAAGGCAAAATCGATAAGAGGACGAAAAGGTGGCGTGATTAACGGCTTTGATTAGTCTTTAGAGCGAACACACGTGCTGGCAGGCTGCCAGGGCGACTAGGCGGCGCTGACGTGTCGCATAGCATTAAAAAGGGCTTTGATTAAACTTTATAGCTTGTACACGTACTAGGTACATGGCGGGCTGCCACATGGCATTCATGGAATGGCGAGTGAAAATGCGGTGCTGACGTGTCGCGTAGCATTAAAAACGGATTTTCTAGGATACTCAACTCATTTATTGCCTCTCTTGGAGTTCGTATTCTCATTTATCTCCCCACCAACTCTAACCTCCTTCATCTCCATCTCCTGCGACGTTTGTATACAATTCATCTTCCTGGTATTTTTATCTCTTTTGTGCTTCCTTCTTCTTTTGTTATTTCGTTGTTTTGGTTTCAGTCGTGGAGAACTTCTTGCTTTGTCTTTTCATCGCGTTAAGGTGAATTGAAAACCTATGACTCCTCGCCTTACTGCGAATAAGAGTATTTTAATTCGTTTGACACCTCCTCTCTCAGTATGGGTACTGGAGAACTATCTTTATTTGTAATTCACCATAACGTAAGAGGCGTTGCCAAAGGATGACAAAGTCGTCATGTTGCGGTGAATCAATTCACCATAACGCGAGCGAAGGTCCCATAGGAAGCACAATACTCCTCCTCGCATTATGGTGAATCGATTCACCATAACGCGAGAAGAGGTCCTTGACTTAGCTGCAATTTTATTTGCATTAGGGAAAATAGATTCACTACAACGCGAGGAGGAATACCTGGATTCCTCTGGCATCTCCTCTCACGTTATGTTGAATCCATTCACATCAAACAGAGATTTGTTGTTTAAGATCGACTGTCTCTTGATTCATTGCTTGAACTAATATTTTCCATGTCTTATCTACACTCTTGAATTCAGCCATGGCGCAAGTCGAGTTTGATGTGGACGAAGAGATTAAAGAAACACCTGCAACTCTGTTGTATGACTTTCTCTACAAATGTCGACGTCATGATTTGCACCCTGCAATTTCGTTGATGTTCAATTGCGATTTTTCTCTGGAGGATACATTTTCTAGCCATCATGGATACTTTGAAGAGGCAAAGCAAGAGTTTGACGAGCTCACAAATGAAGAACCAATGATGATTGATGGGAAAAATCACATTCATTTTAATCTCAAGGTGTCGCCGGAGAAGAAGCAGAGGTTAAACAGGGATTGGCACAAGGTACCATGTGATAAGAAGAGAGCTTTGCTATGCCCTTTTCACAAAAGAAAATGCCGCTTGATGGAATACTCTTATGCCTTCTTATGCTTCTTGCACATGAACGTGCAATTTACAGATGAAGAATGTACAGAGCCGCATGCAACAAATAAAAGTGAAGACACGATTTCTCGTCAGGCTAGTCCCACCGTTGAGGATGTTGCTGAAGAGGAGGACACTCCTCATGTGATTGAGGAGTTCAATGTTGAAGAAGAGAAGAAGCTCAGTTCGGCAGTTGATATTGAGGCAGATAGAGAACAAAACAGTGATATAGGTCAGCTTGTGATTGAATCAGATGACTCCTCCCCCATTCCAACGCCATTACTCCCCTCCTACCAAGTAGGAGATTCAGAGTATATATTGCTGACAGACATACAACATGTATTTAACTTAAGGGAGGACCATTGCATAGCTTTCATAGCCCAAAATCTGGAGGTCGATGACAATTTTGTAGATGACGATGGGATAGATAAGTACTTACTAGTGGATAGCCATGTGAAAGACACCGAGTTCCTATCTGCTGCAGCAACACTAAAGATGATCTATGCTGATGCCCTTAGATATGAAGGAAAAGATGCCACAGAGGAAGAGCTACAAGAAGCAAGGGACAGACTGAATATCACCAACATGGGAGGGTTTAGGGATGTGCCAAATAAGTCAGTGGAAACCGTTCCTAGTTCGAGCACTAATTTATGGCAAGACGCCTTGCTTGAAGCAGATGAGAACCAAGAGGTTAGTTTTTTTTTGTTGTGGATTTGGCTTTATCAACTTTGTCCTGAAATGTTTGGTGATGTTGTTTCTGGCTAATGCTCCTTTATTTTTTCAGTTGGAAATATATGATGACACATTCCTCAAACGTGCTTCAGGCAAGCGTATGGCGGGATTGGGCCACGATTCGACACTAGGAACATATATACATCGCCTAAAATTTCCTCAAATTGTGATATTTCATGCTAGCTTCTCCAAGGACAATGCAAGTTTTCCTCTGATGGCGATAAAGACTCTATCCAGGTATTTAGGTGGCTATCACTTAAGGCTGAATGCAAACAAGGCAATACTTCTGGAGCGGCAAGCAGCTGTTCGAATTTTCGGAGAGGGACCTGGAGTATATTCGTTAAGATGTAAATATTATTTAACATATGCTGCTTACGGGTTGGCATGTGGAATCACATATCCTAATCTGTTGAGTGATTGCGGGAAGAAGTATCTTCTTAGAACAGCAAGGCCAAAGGTCCCTATTGTGCCATTGATAGAGGATGAAGAAGATGATGCAGAAACGTCATCAAAAAAGGCTCGGCTGGGGGAAGTCTCTGCTCCAGAATAACAAATTTAGATTGTTCCAGTTGCTAAGAAGTTTCGTCATATTTCTCAATACTCTTCTTGTTTACCATCAAAAACTATGAAATGTATATATATTGGAAACATTTATATGGGACATAGATGAAAGCTCTTGTTCTTTTAAAATCTTTCACAGTTACATATATTGAACGTCTCCGTTCAGCCTGAACCTTTCTTATTGCACATGACACAGCTGATTCAGCATGTTTGATCTTCACACGAGCCCTCACTTGAATCCGCCTATACCACCACTGACATAGTTGCTTCATGAGATTACTTTTCTTTATTCCTCCTCCATGTTGAGTGGCCCTTTGATAGGCACAACGTGCTTGCCAATGAGATCTTTCCATGCCTTGGGTAGACCAAATCCCAAGGCTTCCAAACTCTTCCGTAAAAAAGGTTCCATGTGCATGCAAAATGTGCTACAAATGCTCAACAACAACAAGACATTTAGTATCGTACAATATTTTTTGAACAACAAAAAAAACTCAAAGCTATAGGTTTTCAAGTAATAACCATGTATTGTGTCAAGTTTGTCGCACCCCATGCCTTTTCATAGCTAGTGTAGAACTCTGTCACAACTGTCTCAAATTTCTCAACATCCCCATCTTCAAACCTTGCTTTTTGCAACAAAGGTGCTAGGCGATCAAGTGCCAACCACGCTTTGGCCTTTGCCACCCTTGCTTGTCTTGAAGAGCCTCGATCAGGTACAGCTGCATGAAGCTTCCTCCACACCTCAAAATCTGTACCCAGATGACCTCTCTGGGTATGATTAGATAAGAACTTTCTGGCTTTTGCACCTCCAAAACATGGTTTGCTAGGAACATTTCCGGTCTTCCCTGATCTTCTCAAGTCCTTCTCAATCTTCACTTGACCACAATGTAAACCTGCATCTGAAAGCACTTACTCTATTTTTTTAATAGTTCTTTCACTCTCTACTGCTGGTTTCATATTCCATGAAAATTCGATGTACATGTAGACTAGTTTCTCAATTATTCTAACCAGCGCATGCAAAACACAAATATGAACTCTGATCAAAGAGATAGGAAGAATTGGATCCCAATTAGGATCCACTCCTGGAGCATCACGATTTGGGGGTTCACGCCTATTACTGATTGCATTTAGGCATTTCCATTCTCTCTCTTTTCCTCCTTTGGAGACACCTCGTTCGGTCATGCAATACAGGCAAGGATACTTGGCCATTGCTCCTTGGGAAATACCAAACATGCATTTCAAGGTTTTAAGATCTGCAACCAGGTGCCATTCAACCTCATATTCACCATATCCTTCTACATAAAGCTTTTCGCCATTCGACTGCTGCTGGATAGTGGAAGGAAGCTCAGTCTGGTTGAAGTACCACTTTAGAATTTCATGGGTCTCTATTGGAACCTGTTAACAACAACTGTTAGATTGTCTACAACATCATAACAAGAGGATAGCAACATAATATTCTTTTTTTAAAAATGGATAGCACGTCACCTCAAATGCAGCCAGCCACCAAATCTCATTTTCGGATTGTACACTAAAGTGCTTCTCATCAGCATTACTGATACTTGCATCCAAAGCTCTATTCATTAAAGTAATGCTAACCCTTTCCAGCTTCTGTCCTTTGATCACCTCACTCTCATCAAGTTTCAAAACAAATTTCAGCCTTCCATTGCACTCATGTACACTGATGTCATAAAATTTCACCATAGCCATTTGTAATTTCCGAACATCCATGATGAAATTGTTGAACTCTGTAAGCTCTATAATTTTCTGTTCCCCGCTCTTTTTAGTCACTGTCAATGTGCTAGACACGTGACAAGGCTCTCCAACAAGTTCGACCATTCCCAAGTTGAGAATATTTCGAGCTTTGTTCACGTGAAATGGTTTTGGAATGGGAATTACTGTTTTTTTTCCAAGCTTACAATTGAAACCCTCTTTAACTTTATTAAACAACATCCTGTAAGACTTTGTGCTTATACCAGCCATGTCACATATACCTTGTGCATCTGCAGGCGTGAATGCTTCACTCACCTTCTGCAAGGATTGCTTTGCTATGTCTGATCGAAGTCTTGCAAACTTAGGATGCTGTATTGCTGACTCCACGATGTCTTTTGTCAGAACTTTGCCAAATATATCAGAACCTTGCTCTTTTGGACCCACAACATCTGTGACCATCCTGAAGCAACAATGATAGCTATTTCAGTCCACCATTCATCTAACTATACCACCCCCACACCCAATCCCCCATCTCCAAAAAAGGAACTAAAAATGAAAATGAAAAGTGAGTGCTCAAAGAAATTTAAGCTCAAAGAAATTATAGATCCCAATACCTGCAAGCTTTTACACGACGCTTCCATTGGCCACCTCCAACATTGAGTTCTTCCAATGGTTTGATCTGTCTCTTGCGTAATCGAGCACCCAATGGCGTGTCTTTCAAATATTGCAATTTTCTGTTGAAATTTTCAAGTTGTTTTCGAAGGTGTGTATTCTCACTCTCCAATGTGAAATTGTTGATTTCTCGAACTGCCAAAATTTCATTCTTCTCCTTAATAGTGTCCTGCATCTTACAAATAGTCTGCTGCAAATGATCAAACTCTTTTTGTAACCCAGCACAAACTTTTGCTTTGTCCTCGTTTGAAGCTTGCAAAGCTGTTGTGATCGATGCCAAGTAAAAATTCGCACCTTCAAGCATTTTTATCCTGGCATCTCTATCACTCAAATGTCTTTCAAAGATACTTTGACATTGGCCAAACAGTCTTTTGCAATACCCAAGCAATCCATTTTCACCCTCACACACAAACTTGAAGAAACTTGTCAACCCAAAGAATGATGGAGATTGAGAGGAGGTTGGATCTAGTGGGTAAATACTACCATCCAACCATAGGTCCCTATTTTTCTTTCCTTCATTTCGAAGCTCGGTAATGCGGGCTTCACATGCTGGCCTAGACCAATTTCTCTTACAGCAGGGAGCATAATCGGGTTCTACTTGGAAGTGGATGTCCACCTTTTTCTTCTTTTGCTGCACAGGTTCCATTGCATTGTTCTGTGCTTTAACAACACCAAAAAGCATCATGAACTCACACTTTAACCAAAAAAAACCAAAGATATTACACTTATCTCCCGTGAAGAAGATTGCTTCATTAAAACCAAAAGACAACATCACTAAATAATACCTCCTTGTCCATCAAACAAACTTGTTGATATCCTGGATGAACCAAAATGTACAGAGTACTTGTAAGCACAACCCTCACTTGAAAAAGGTAAGAAATGGGATTGTTATTCATGCACAAGCAGGTATGGCGCATGAAGAACAAATACTTTTCCATCCTTTTTCAAAACTTGCCGCCTTGAGAAGAAGAGAAAATCAAAAACCTCCCGCTCAAAACAATTCGGATTTGGAGTGGTTGTGGTTGTGCAGTCGGGAAGACAATGAGGGAGACAATGCAAGATGATGGGTTGCAGGGACGAAGTTCGGTTCAAGTTTGGTTAGCAAAGTTGGCTTCGTTACATTCAAAAGTGTAATGAAGAAAGAGAGTGGTGTCTTTTTTCAATAAAATAAGGTACCATAGTGGAAATAAAAAACTATACTCAAGATGCATTGTTTTGAATTAAAAAACACCCTACATGTCAGTTAATGGAATAAAGAACTCAAAAATGACGCACGTACCCTCCAATATTATATGTGGATTTATTGGCTTGCTTTGTCCACATCACCATCCCAAGGGATCTCTTACAAGGCCCCTTTTTGAGTCCAAATTTTCTCTAATGAGGGAGGGGGGGCAATTTTACAATTTTCGGACCTCCATAACTTCTACATACAAGCTCCGATTTGAGCGGAGATTACAGATCCGTGATCTACACATCAAGAGCTTTCCATAGATATGTTACATGATATGGTTTTATCCGCTAGATTTTAAATTCCATTTTCCCCCCAAAATTCAAATTCGAATAAAGTAGCCGTTTTGAAGCTTCTAATTAGAAAACGTTTCTTCTTAAGAGAAAAGGTTTGACTCCCTTAAACTGCCAAATAAAAGGGCCCAAGAAGCCTTCCATTGAGGTCCTAATGGCACAAACAACCCATGAATGCTCCAGAAGGCAAACGGGTTGTATATGATGAAGATGCACATCCTGGACAGCAAAACGAGAGGGCTGTACCGCAGCAAGAACAACCCCAAAATCAGCCCAATCATACTGCAAATGATGGTCTTGATGACCAGCAGGAAGAGGGAAACAATTTCCCAAATGTTATGCCACCGCTTGAGGAGCTTCCTGACATTATCTTACAATCGTACCTTGAAGGACACATGCCAAATGATGATGATATGCAGGCTGAACAGCCAGCAAGAGGTCAAGAACATAGGGTTCGGAGGTCCACTAGGATCACAAGACCACCTGATAGGTTTGTCCCAGGGGCTAATTATGTCATGCTTATGCATAGTGGGGTGAACCCTCATGCTTCAAGGAAGCAATGCAGAGGCATGATAAGCTCAAGTGGGAGCTTGCCATGAAGTCAGAGATGGATTCTTAGAAGAAAAATGGAACTTGGGATTTGGTGCCATTGCCTAATGGTAAAAAAGTATTGCCATGCAAATGGGTTTACAGGCTCAAAGAGATACCAAATGCTAGGCCCGAGGTATAAAGCCAAACTGGTTGCCAAAGGCTTTAAGCAGGAATATGGTGTTGACTTTGATGAGATCTTTTCTCCTGTGGTTAAGATGACTACCTTGAGGACTGTCTTAGCCTTGGTTGCACATGAGAACATGGAATTGGTCCTCCAGATGGACGTGAAGACTGCTTTTCTTCACGGTGATCTCCATGAGGAGATATACATGCAGCAGCCTGAGGGTTTTGCAGTAAAGGGGAAAGAGGATCTTGTGTGTAAGCTCAAGAAGAGCCTTTATGGTTTGAAACAAGCACCAAGGGAATGGTATCATAAATTTGATGCTTTCATGAAATCCCAAGGCTTCAAGCGAAGTGACACAGATCACTGCTTGTACACCAAGAGGGTATCAGATGGTAGTTTGCTAATTCTCATTTTATATGTTGATGATATGCTTATTGCCGGTAAATCTCTCGAGGAGATGGATGTCTTAAAAAAGGGTTTGCATTAGACCTTAGACATGAAGGATTTGGGACATGCCAGCCACATTTTAGGTATGCGTATCACTCGGGACAGAAATCAGCATTTGCTTTATTTGTCTCAAGAGGAATACATTGGCAAGGTCTTGCATAGGTTTCATATGGAGGGGGGAAAGACTATTTCTACTCCGTTGCCTCCACACGTGAAACTCAATGCTAAGGACAGCCCGCAGAGTGATTCTGAGAGGGCAGAGATGGCCAAGATACCTTATGCTTCAGCTTGCGGTAGTCTCATGTATGCCATGGTTGCTACACGACCCGACATTGCCTTTGCAGTGGGAGTCATTAGCAGATATATGGCAAACCCTGGGGGAAGAAACATTGGGATGCAGTGAAAGGTGTCATGAGATACCTGAAGGGTACGAAGGAGATGTGCATTTGCTTTGGTAAGCATGATGCCATTGTTCATGGGTACACAAATTCAGACTATGTAGGTCATCCAGATAACCGGAAGTCTACTACCGGTTATGTTTTCACTTTTACAGGTGGTGCAATTTCATGGTTATCTCGTGTACAGGGATGCATTGCCTTGTCTACTACTGAGGCAGAGTATGTTGCAGCTGCTGAGGCTTGCAAGGAGGCCTTATGGCTTGCTCGGCTTGTGGCAGATTTGGGATTCCCTGGTGATGTTCCGTTCTTGCATTTAAACAGTCAGAGTGCCATCCAGCTGGCACGAAATCCTGTTTTCCATGCAAAGATGAAGCATATTGATGTGAAGTACCACTTTATCCGTGAGGTGATTGATAACAAGTTGCTTCAGCTTGTCAAGATTCACATGGATGATAATCCTGCAGATCTTCTGACGAAGATTTTACATGCCGAGCGGTTTGCACACTGCAGATCACTCATGGGTGTTGGATGAGGCCATTTACAGATTTGTGTTGGTCTTGTATATCATTGTATACTTGCTGTATTTTTTTTCTCACTCTCCTACGGGCATATTGCCTTTAAGTGGGAGGTTGTTGGGGTGTAAAGGCCCTATGTAACATTTGTAGTTTGTATACAATGTGAAACAACTGGTTCGTTGAACCAGTTCCACCCTAACTCTAACACATGAATAAAACTCATGGGTTGTGGTGTGCCCATTATCCATTCTTCACACCCACACATTGTTGACTCTCGTCTCCTACTCTCCCGTCCACTCTCCACTCACGACATCATCGAGGAGGCGGTAGCCCTGTAAGCTCGTGAGGGAAGATGTCAGAGAATTCTTGGAGCCAAGAAGGTTCTGTCTCCATACTAGGTTCAATGGCTTTGTTGAGCTTGACTAAGAAAACTTACTGACCCTTACGTGTTCCCTTAAGATGTTTTGCCTTGACTACCCTAGATTTAGGTTTTCCTGTTATCCCCTGAACAGATTTTACTTGGCCATGCTCATTTTCAAAAGTGATACTCCCCTGGTTACAATGAATGCTAGCTTTGTTTGCAATTAACCAATCCATCCCAAGGATTCCATCATAAATTCCTAATGGCAAGACTCTAAAGTGGCCATGAGTTTGCTCATTACCTAGCTCAAAATCAAGGTTTCCTATAGAGTGGCGAGATACTACTTCTTTCCCACTGGCTAACTCTACAATCATTCTTCTAGCTCTTTTTTGACTCAAGTTTAATTTTTGCAAACCTAGGAGAAAGAAATGAATGGGTACTGCCACAATCAATCAAAAGCTAAAATGGCTTACCGTGATGAGTGGCTGGGGTTTGCATTACACCAAATTGTTTATTCGGACCTTGGTGTTCTACTACCGCATGGATGGTGGCACGCTCTTCTTCAGCCATTTCCAAGGTCGGTTCTTCACTTATACTACAGGCGGTCCTATAGCAACTGCTCCTCCGCGGCCTCTGCCACGCCCACCGCCTCTTGCACCTTGGTGGATAGGGGTTCCACGGTCTTGATTTCCTCTGCTACCTTGGGGAAATGATGTTGCCATCTTGGGATAGTTGGCTCTAAAGTGTCCCGGCTCATTGCACTCAAAACACAGAGGGCCTTCTCTGGAAGAAGCAGCATACGAGCGGGGGACAAAAGAGTTACCTTGTCGCCCTCTGTTGTGGTAGGGGAAATTCTGTTAGGGTTTCTTGTAGGGTTGATCTTTAGGATTTGCCTCAGGGTAAGATCTCTTTTGATGCTTAGGTTTGTCAGTCTTCATTTCTTTCACAAGGGGCTTTGCTCGTATGAGAGCATCCTGTAATGTGCTTGGCCTCATTGCTTCAAGGCGGGAATCTAAGGGTTCATTTAGCCCTTGGCAGAAACGAGCCACTTGCTGTTGGGAAGTAGTCATAGCTGGGGCATACTTCCGAAGAGTGATAAATTTGGAATAGTAGTCCTCAAGAGTTAAGCTGCACTGCCTAAGACTAAAAAACTCATTCATCTTTATGGATTCATGGGATGGGGGAAGATATCTTTCCTTCACTGCCTGCTTGATGTCTTCCCACGTTTGAGAATGCTCGGTGACTTCCTTGTCACGACACCACTGTTTCCACCAGAGTTTAGCATCTCCGATGAGGCGAAACCGTGAAAGCATAGACTGATTTGCTAGAGTCTTCCTTTTCTCCGAGCGAACCTTTTCGAGCGAGATGAAAAAACCGAGCGACACGTGCCAAAGCACATGATATAGAGCAAGACAAATTCAATGACAATATCTAGTCACTAACACCAATATCATATATACTCCTTATACACACACACACACTCTCTTTCTCTCTCTCTCTCTCTCTCTCTCTCTCTCTCTCTCTCTCTCTCTCTCTCTCTCTTTCCCCACACACAAAACTACTAAGGTGGTTAAGAGACAAGATAGTTATTGTTCACAACAAAAATATTTTCTCAATTTTTTAGATTTTTAGATTGGTTGTCTAGGACAGACAACCCATGGAAAGACTTGATCATCAATCGCTCGTTGACCCAAGACATGTAATCTCTTGACTTGTTTTAATATATCAACATGTGTCTAAATGGTTCATTCTTAAAAGATGTTTTGATATGTCACAATCTGCCAATGTGGAGGCAGCAAGAGCAATCCCAAATCATACATGCTCCTCTGTCAGCCTATCCCATATTGGACATGGCTCTCCACCACGAGAAAGAACACCACATGGAAGATCCACAAAGATGAAGTCTGAAGCCCATGTGACAACCCTACCCTTCTTGACATACTGCCTCTCTGTGGGCCTCACTCGTGTCATATGCTCATGTATCAAAGTAAATGTAGAATTCCTCAAGCCACTTGCAAAGTCTTTTGCAATGCATATATAATCCCCGACGACAACGATACACCTACTTCCAACATCTGACAATGGAGCAAGTGCTACATGCTCCTCTAAGAACAAAAAGGTTTTACTCTTCTTAAGTGTTTTCCTCCCTATAGTGGGATCATTGATATTTACCATTTTTCATGCGTGCCTCGTCCTTCCTGTGGTCCATCTTCATCTTCTTGTAAATCTCCTTTTCCCTCTCAAGTGTGTGTCCAGAGTCTAGATCGATCCACCATGGACACTGCTGCAACTCCCATTCGGATAGTGTGTGCATGGGAGGGGGGTACATACAAACCCCCTCGTTTTCAGCCACCAATACAGCCCATTTTCTAGCTCTGATAGGAAGAGCATCCATGAACCCCTGTCCCTTCAAATAGTTAAAGTACCTATAGCCACATTCCCAAACAAAGTACTGTAAGGAAAACATTGAATTGCATAATTCCTAACCATTGCAAAACTATAGACCAAGTACTTGACACTAGTCTCACTCAGACACTCTCCAAATAAAATTTAATTCTCTTAATGCTTTGAGGTCTTCACTATAGACTTAAGGCTAACATTTTTAGACACCAATGTGTAAAGGTCTTTAAAAACTAGCATCTAAGAATAGCAAATATACCTGTAAACTAGTCTTTGTGCAGCCAACTACACCAAGTCTAAATTCTTCAATGCTTTTAAATCATCTCCTTTCTCCTTTGGTGCAGCTAACTGCACCAAGTCTAAATTCTTCAATGCTTTTAAATTATCTCCTTTCTCCTTTGAATCTGCACGAACTTCTAAAGAAAACAAATGTTTTCTTCCTTCAAGCTTGACCTCCTCAAAGTAGTCAAATAATGTCTTTTTAGCCATCTATAGTAATATAAAAAAACATGTTTTTAGTTTCTCAAATTTAAAGGCACAACATATGGCAGTTGAGATTCTCAAAGTAAGCCTAATATTACGCACAATCTATAATGATGATCACCCCGAGGAAGGCCAAAGGATTCTAGTAGCCTTATTTGACTCAAGCAAGGACATCCAATATGTCTTTGTGGCCAAACAAACATTACAAAGGGCAAGCATGTTTAACTTCTCCAATGTGACATAGCTGTCACATTGGAGACATAGCTGTCAGAATCCCACTTTAGAGAGAATAGTTTCTCTCGCCACTCACCTCCTAGCTTGGGATCAATGATATTAAGAATCTACAATCAATCTTTTAAGTTTAGAGCCATCAATTAGAAGAGCTTTGCTCAATTTATCCGAAAATGAGAAAGACGCTCAATTAAAAATGTAAAAATAGCAGAAGTCTTTACCGTTGATATCCTCTCTCCATAACGTGAAGCGAGCTCATTGACATAGGTCTCTTCTGCCTTCTTCAACTCACTTTGAGACAAAGTAAGCTTTACTTGATCCGTTTTCTTTGCAAGAGCCTGAATTATTTGAACCTTTTTAAGACAAACAAGAACCATTCAAATTTTAAGATGATTGAAAGCAATGAAAACATAGGAATGCGTATTGTATACTTACATTATAAACAAGTTTTGCCAAGTAACGCCTTGTCAAAGGGTACCAAGGCTCGAAACCTTTTGTATTCTTTCTCCTGATTTGTGCAATCAACTTTTGATCTCTGTCTGGCAAGTCTCTCAAATAGTCATCTGCACTTGCCTTTCACAGATATTTGCACAATTGACAATTTCGTCCCTCAAGGTTGTTGTAACTAATGCATGTGTGTTTAGACTACTCAACCAAAGAGACTTAGTGAGTCATGGAAGAAGAAAGACTTCATTAGCAACATTCAAACAAAATACAAAAGTGGTAAACACTTACACATTCATCCTTTGCAAGCTTGATAGAAGAGCAATTTCGCTTACTTTTGTGGGATCAATCACTGTGCAAAGGACTCGACATTGTTTACCTCTATTTATTTCATATGACTCCTTGATAGCCTGCATCCATGCAACTGTGCGATGATTGCCCTCCCAGACAAAAAACATTTTTCTAGACAAAACTTGTAATTCCTGTTTTTTCTGTCCTCAGAAACAACTCTCTCCTCATGGGAACAAGTCCATACAGAGACAATAAATGCACCCTTCTCTGCAATGTACCCCTCTCTTCCAAAAGCTGTTTTTAATCCACTCGCATCATCTCTCAAACCTCTAACCCTGGCATAGGGTATCAATCTACAAAGAGGAATGGGAGTGTTGCATGACGAATGAAGATCAATACAAGGATGCAACAAAAAAGACACTAAGGGCTCTTGAAAAGAGTTCCAAGTTGTAGATGAATGTGGGAGAGGGCTTGACAATAATCCCACATGGGAACTTTTTGGAGTTCTAGAATTTTTGTATAAAAGGTGGCCCATTTGAGAGCTAGAGAGCACTCTTTGGTCATTTGGTTGAGAGGCTCGTAGAGAGAGCTTGCTCCATAGCTCCTTCTCAAGTGCTCTCCCAAGGCTCTCCATCTCCATTCTTGCTTCAATCTTGTACTCTCAATTCTCTACATTTTCAATGATATGAGGTTTTGGTCTACACACTTGCTAATCTAGATTTCTTAATGATGTTTTGATTTGTGAGTTGTAGAGTGCATGTGATGAAGCTTGTGCATGAAATGATGTGTAGTTGAGGCTTGTGTGATAGCTCTTTGCATGTTAGGTTCTTTGCATAAGTTGCATTTTTATGCTTAAGTGTAGCCTAATCTTGATGCTTTGATTATGTAAGATTGATTGCTTGAGTGTTGAAGAAGGATTGAGTAGGACTAGAAGTCATTAGTGTGTGGTTAACTCTTCTTCTCCCATTCGGGATAGCCTCTATGCGCTAACCGGGTTGCATTCACGGATTGACAAGTGTGTGGGTTGGAGTGTAGCCTCTGCTATGCTATGATGTCCCAAACAATGGCGCCGCTGCCGGGGAACGCACATCTAAGTTAGTGAAGGGTGTTAACCATTACTTCTTACTAAGTGCTCCATTGATTGCAAAATCGTGGATTAGGGTAGATTAGAGTAGAGTTTGCAAGGGCATCGAGTGTGTGATCTCAAGGGCGCCTTGTGTGTTTTCGGTTTTTTGATTAGAAGCAAAAAAAAAAACAAAATTAATTAAAACCTCATTGCGGTAGAGAAATCCCGCCATTAATCAGATTTATGCACTTTCTGTTTTTGCATCTTTGACGGGGTTGGCGAGAGGTTGGTAGGAGGTGTTGGAGGCGGTTTTTTATTTTTTATTTTTTTTTATTTTTTTTTAAAAAACATATACATAGAAAGAGGCTGCAGTAAAGAAAAAAAGGAAAAATATATATATATATAATTATATATATATATTTCTTTTATATATTTATTCGTTGGCTGTTGTAGACAGGCGAAGGACCGTTGGGGCGTCAGCTGAAGGGAGGGCGAAAGACTGTTGGAAGGGCGCAGCCTGTAGACGGTGGTTGATAGAAGCGCTGGAAGACAGCTTTAAAATATATATATATATATTAAATTAACTGGAAGAGTCGGCATCGAGTGCTGCACTGGGGGGCGCCTGCAGAGGGCGCAGCCTGCAGGACGGCGGTGGAAGAAGCGTAGGAGGCATATATATATATATATGCAACTGTGTAAGGCGGCCTTTAAAAAAATATATATATATATCTAAATATATATTTTTATATACTGCAATGGGCAGCAGCCGGCAGAAGGTGATGGATATTAGGAGGCGGCAGAAGGCGATGGAGTATTAGGCACCGGCAGAAGGCGACAGTGAGTGAGGCTGGAGGAGGTCCAGTCGGCGGCAACAAGAAGCTGAGTCAACAAGCAACGCGTGTAGCGCTACACGGCGAAGGCGCCAGCGCTAGGCGAAGGGCCGCATCAGTCGAGGAGTCGACAGTGTGGAGTGGACGACGGCGGTTCTAAGGCAGAGGCGCCTGCAGTGGGAGAAGCAGTAGACGGCACCTGCACTGTGAAGCGACCAAACACCTATTATTGAAGTGCAGCAAGAGGCGCCTGCAGTGGGAAGCCAGGCAGCTGGAGGCGACTGGCAAGAAGGTGCAAGAGGCCGAAAAAAGAAACCTAGAGCTGGCCATTAAAGAGGTCTGACGGAGGCACGTGAAGGTGAGCGGCGAGCGGTGGAGCGTGGAGGATAAGGTAGGTGAAATTTTCCCATTTTTTATTTTTTTATTTTTTTAAATTTTTCATGTTTTTTTTATATTTTTAAATAAAAAACAAAAAAATAATATTTTTTTTATTAAAAAAAAGAAAAAGAGATTAAAAAAGAAAAAGAAAGAAAAAAGAAAGAAAAATAATTAAATTTAGAAAAAGAAAGAAAAAAAGGGAATAGAAAAAATTTTTTAAAAAAAACAATTAAATTTAAAAAAGAAAAAAATAATTTTTATTTTTTTGAATCCATTGTTCATTATTTAAATTTTTGCATAAGTAAAGTAGTGTGCATTTTTTATTTTTATTTTTGTAAGTGCATAATTAGTAGATTTATATTTTTGTAATTAGGCACGAAATTTATTAGTTTAAAAAAAACAAAACAAAACAAAAGGAGAAAAAAAACAAAAGAAAACAAAAGAAAACAAAAGAAAACAAAAGAAAAGAAAATTTCTATAAATTAAGTGTTTTTTAGGAGTCTACTTTTTTGCATAATTTGTAATTCTTCATTTTTTTAGTTTTTGTAACTTTGTGCATAAGTAGTATCTTTTTTAGTGTGATTCATAATTTTTGTAATTAATTTTTTTTTTAAAGTAAAAATCATAAAATCATTAAAAATAAAAAAAATCATTAAAAAAAATAGATAGTTACACCACACATACTCATTTTAGTTGCATTTAGTGATTAGGTAGGTTAATATATATATATATATATATATATACATATATATATATATATATACATATATATATATATATACATATATATATATATATATATATATACATATATACATATATATATATATACATATATATATATATACATATATATATATGTACATATATATATATATACATATATATATATATATATATATATTATTTAAACAAAAACAAAAACAAAACAAAAACAAAAACAAAAACAAAAACAAAACAAAACAAAAACACATAAAAAAACCAAAAAAAATTGACCTTATGCACTTGCGGTCGGGACGTCTTGTAGATTCTGCCATAGGGCCTAGGGCATCTTCTAGAGTACCTACGCAGGAAAGTGGGACCCAATCGGTAGGAAATTTGGCAGATACTGCTGAAACCCTTTCTGAATCCCAATCCGATACCCTTTCCTCCAGAACAACTAGTTCATTGTCCATGGACAATCTAGGGCCGACAAATAGTCATCCCGTAGCCCCAAATAGAACACCCACAAGATCCTTTAATCCATTTGAAGCCGACACCATGGGGTTAACACTCAATCTGAGACTCCAATATGTCTACACAAATGCTCATGGAACTAAGATCTTTAGGGATCCACAACAACGGTATCTTGTTAAGATCGCATACATTTTCTCAGAACTTGATAGAGCACCTCTAGTCAATGACCAGGGTAACATGTACATGGGCGGAGATGGTGTTCGCTACGAAGTCACCTACCACCCAGAAAAGGTAGACAAATTAGGGGAGCTCTCAAAAACCGAGTTCTTAGACTTATCAGAACTTTCCAGAGCAAGGGAGTCTAGAGATGACTGGCTCATTGAGCCGGACATGCCTGGACCATCCAATGCCCAGTCCTCAAAACCATCCATAGATGATTTACTTCTTGTAGATCTAAATTTGGAAAGGGATAGGAAAGGCAAGAGCAAAATGGATCAGGGGGCTGAAAGCCAATGGGAGTTTGTACGACAAATTCTAGTGACAAAGGTCTTACAGGATGATCCACTTCAAGAGGTCTATAAGGACTCGTTAGAGGGATATTATGCCACAACTAGGTTGCCACAGCTAGATCTTCCTCTAGCTCATGTGGTGGTAGTTGAGAAGCTTGCAGGACACATGAACAGAATAATTGATAAATGGGCCAATGAATACCGAACCTTAGATTGGAAAGAGATTCGGGAACTCACGTGGAAAGGACAACCATTATTCATGGAAGTGTTCTCAACAAATACAGCCAAACCAGGAGAGATAGCCTTTCTTGGAGAAACTGTTGCTCCTCCCCTACGAGAGTTCACTAGAGAGGGACCTTCAACATCCAAGTGGACCACTGCTAGTAGCCCAACTCTAGCACCAAGATATCGTCCTACACTAAATGTGCGACCACAGGTCACACCACACCAACATCTTTCTCACTATAACAATCGGAGGGTAGGGGAGCCAACTCGGCCTCCCATTAATGCACCTCCGGAAATGCGGGTGACAAGATCTTTGGAGGGGTTTGGTGAGGTTGGTAATAGGGTACCCACACCAATTTTGGAAACATGTGGACCATCTTTCCAAAGAGAGGAACAATTCCCACTGAGAGTGAGAGGCCGTAGGCCCTATGATGAGTATTCAAGACAAGTAAGGCCATTAACTCTTCAGAAACTCGTAAAGAAGTATGAAGGGTCGGGAGATCCATACGACCATGTAGCAGCATTTAGGCAAGCAATTCGAGCTGAGCAAGTGGCTGACAAGCATACTCAAATTGAAGGATTTGGACTCACTCTTGAGGGAAAAGCCCTGGCTTGGTTTCAGGCATTAGAGGCTTCAGACAAATCTTCTTTACGAGTTTTGGAAGAGAGATTCATTGCTGCTTTTTCCTTGATGGGAATTCAACATGACACGGTAGCACACATCTACTCTTTCAAGCAAGGCGAGAATGAGAGTGTTAGAGACTATGTAAACAGAATGAAGCAGTACATTAATTGTTGCCCAGAAGATGAGAAGCCCGCCCAAAGTCGATTAATTTCTCTCTTCTTAAAAGGACTCAAAAATTCAACACTGCATACACATCTCTATGCGAAGAAGCATACAAATTTCAATGAGTGTTGCCATGATGCTATGGATTTCACCGATAACTTCAAGTTCCAAGATGGGTCTGGCCCAGAGGTGAAACCTAGAGATCAGTGGGGAGATGACCAAAGTTCAGGGTCTAGCGCGCTAGTAAATCCAGACCAGATAGCTAACCTAGTACTACGGAGATTGGGACAGACCTATCGTCCACCCATGCAGCCACAACAACAGCAGCAGAGAATGAGGAGTGTACTTCCTACAGGTCCTCATCTTTGTGGAGCATGTGGCGGTAACCATAAAACAGAGGAATGTAATACCTTTTCTCCTCTAGTCACAAACCAACCCACAAAAAAGTGGTGCCAAGCCTGTGCTTGGAACTTTACCCATACCACACAGGAATGTACTCGCATTGCGAGAATGAGACAGGAACGTGAGTAGCCAAGGGGTGGAGTGGCTCCACAAATGTATCAACAGTATACTAATTTTGAACGTAAGCCACCGATGGCACAAGAGCAAGCACGACCTGTTCTTGGTGCTCAACCTCCTGCTCCAGGGACTGCTCCTGTGAGGGTTGTTGACTACGACAATTCAAATATGTGTAGAGACTTGGTAAACCCAGGCTATGTGGAGGAGGAATATGTATCATATTCATCCAAGGAAAATCTCTTTGAAAGTTCCACATACCCAAGCCCAGCACTAGACACTCAATCGGGGGAACAAAACTCTTTAATGTTGCTAGGCGGCTACCAACCTAGGACTCCAGGCCCCTCAGGTCAATGGCAGCCAAGGAAAGTAGAGGCCAAACCAATGGGCCCCTGAGTGCGGAGAACCCCATTGGGCTCGTGATTGTCCACATCGCTCAAGGCAAGCATCTCGGTCCAATACAACAGTACAACAGTTTCCACCAATTGAAAGATATTGTCTAGGGTGTTGTGTCGAACACTTCCCAAAGGATTGTCTGCTGAAACCACATGAGGAAGGCACCTCTCAACCAAAGGTCTCACTCAACCTTGTAGGCGCAGTTCCATCACCACCTTCATCTGAGAATGAGGATGTCGTGCCACTTAGAGTCATGACTAGATCACAGACACGAAATGCCGAAATACAAACGGATGAGACACCTCGAACTAGGGATGCAAAGACAAATCTAGTGGACAAGACCCTACAGTCCAATAGAAAAAAAACCACTCGGAGGAAGAAGAACCGAAACAAGCAAACTAAAAGTACATCCACTAGTTCTCAAGAAGACTCTAAACAAAACATGAGGGATAAAACTTTTACATCCCAAGAAGTGCATGAGGAACAACAACCTTAACCTGGGCCTAGTGTTAAACAAAATGAGGCTAGTACGACTGAGGATAGTTCTGGGGGTTCTGTTTTTGTGGATAAAGTGAATGAGACTCTAGAGGCCATCATTGATGCTCATAGAAGTCGCATTGCAGCTTTATCTGAGCTACCCAAGAAGCTTCAAGAATACCCAAACCCTCGTGAGGAGAAGATCAATCTAGCTGTACATCAGCAACTTATTAGGGAAGCTCAGTCAATACTTGAGGGACCACCACCACCTATTCCTCGGGGCCCAACCTCACTTAAACCAACATTAGAAACCATACCGGAAGTGTCATCAAGTCGGGAAATGAAAAGTGAGCTCATTTCACAAGCTCATAGCGAAAGGTCTGCACCAATTGACACCCAATTGAAAGGGGGTAATCTGCCACCACCTAGCCTTGTCTTCCCATGCAATGATGAAGTTATTGATGCTAATGAGGACATGGCAAATGAGATGTGGGCTGCAGTTCATGAGAAAGTTAATATGTCTTCTATTAGTTCGCCTCCATTCTCTGAGGTGGATTTTACCAGAGGCACGGAAAACAACTTTAGATGCCCAAGCATCCAGGAGGAAGTTCAAACAATTGTTTCTCCTAGAAGTAAGCATACAATGAAAACCTTACCATCATATCTGGGAGAATATGAGAACTGTTCTCAAACCTTGAGGATACCCTCCATGCATAAAAGGTTGACAAAGGAGAAAGATATGAGTATGGTGCAAGCTATTTTGTCAGCACCAGTGGCTTGTACCTTACCTTTGCTTGATTTGATAAAAATTCAACCTGAGTTGTGGAATGATATTGCCACATGTTTGTCAGAGCAGGTATTGCTACAAAAGGGTCACCATGAGTGTACTATACACCCTGAGACAAAGCATGTAATGCCAGTTCCTATCAACAAAGCAGAAAAATTTTGTGAGGACGATCAGGGAAATGCTACCCTCCCATTAGAAGTGCGAAAAGTATCTTCAACTGCAATACTTGATAGTGGCGCAGGAGTGGGCATTGTGACAAGGTCCATTTGGGAAAAGTGGGGCAAACCAGCTATTAGGAGTACCAGGATGCGCTTGCAGCTAGCAGATGGAAGCTTAGAACATCCCCTTGGGCTACTTGAGAACATATTGGTCACCACATGTGGGATTGAATATGAGCACACCTTTGCAGTAGTGGATTTTGGAAAACATCCAAACTACGAGTGATATTGGGTGGACCATTCATGCGACAATTTCAAATGATTCAAGATTGGGGATACAATTATTTGTACCTCCGACATGATTCTGTCATCACAAGGGTCAACCTAAGGAATCACTCATATCGTGATGTAACAAGGTCTCCAATAGATGAGTTTGATTCTGCTTCATCTGAGGGCTCAAGAGTTACATTGTTCGATGGACGAGAAGATCTGTGGATGTGTGGAGCCTCATGTAGGGATTTCAACACTGAGAGACTTAAGGGTAATCGAAGTGTATCAGATGAGGCATACATTCCACAACCCTTCCCTGAGCATTTAATTGATCCACTAGAATGGAGTCATGTCCTTGCGACATTATCGACATGTGCTTTACCGAAGCCAATTCAATTTTGTGACTCAGATGGATATGATATTATTCCTATACGAATGGTACAACCACGTGCCCTTCTAGATGATTTGTACTACGGGGATGTAGCCACAACAGCATTGCATGAAGAGGAAGTCTCTGCTACTACACGAGCTTTATCGTGTCAAAGGGGTAATGTTTCTACCTTACCCAACCCACAATCAAAATCTGCTCTTGAAGCTCCAAAACAAATGATGTGGATAATTGATGAGTACTCAAGTGAGGGCCATGGCTGGCATGTTCCAACTACTCTAGTTGCTGCTCAAAGAAGGCCAGGTAAGAAGGAATTATCAATGTGGCTACCCAAAGATGCGTACAAACTTGTACCATCTAGTCCAGTTGCTAAGCCTCTTAAGAAGCACATCATTTCGAAGCCTAAACCTCGGATTGTTACTCGATGGGTCCCAAAACATGTTCTTAAAGCACAAGGCTATTATGAGGGTGCAACAGCAATTTGGCTTCCAAAATGCCATGCTTTGCTAGGGGTAAAAGAGTGTTTAAGAAAGATTCCAAAAGCCACCCTTGATTTTCCATATCAGTGGGTGCAAAAGAAATCAACACAAACTCTTCAAGAAAGGAAAGGTGGCTGTGATAGCACCTACAAAACTACTTGTGTTGATCTTCCGAAAACATGTATTGAAACACCGGTTGTCCCGATTTCTCCTTGTTACACAATTCAACCATCAACTTGTGTACCTACGACAAGTCCAAATGAGTCTCATTTGAGCATCGATTCTAGTATTTCAATGCCTAAATCCTCTTATCTTGCTCAAATTCCAAGACAATTGCTAAAATCCCCACCTAAAAAGGATATACCAAAAACTAAAGATAAGGCATTAACACTACAATTAAAGCTCTTTGGTAAATCAATGTTTGAATAATGTAGTTCCTTATGCCTTTAAAAGATGTGTTCTCTTTGAGATAATCTTGTTTTTTATTGGAATTGTCATGATGGATATGAGTGTTCTAAATTTCATTGTTCTACGTCCAGATAACTCCTGATGGATATTTGGCGAGATACATGTCCACCATGCATTGACCCTGATAGTACTCGACCAGATCATCGCGGGGGTTATAGTGCTCCTCCGTTTCAAACACATTCTAGGTACTTCTATGCTCCCTTAGGTGAAAATTGCTGTGGGCATCACTTTGTCACGTTATTCTATCAACAGCATCACCCATTTCCACATTGTCAAGAGTGTGCACGGCTCGTATTAGAAGAAGCTTCACATATTTGTTGGATATGCCGCTCTTACTTTAGACGATATGGCATGGGCTTAATGAAGCAAATTGTGGGAATTACACCCCAACGCCATAATCTTCTTAATGTGAGAATACCAGAGAGAGGACCAAATCAACGTAGATTACTTGAGGAGGTTCAAGCACAACAATGGAGGGATACAAGCTTAAATGACTTGCAACCACCGATCTTGCAAGCCCTCCTTCCCCAAGCCTCAACATGTCAATATTGGATAAATATGAGTACCTATATTGCGCAGTTCCAAAATCGAAACTGTCTGATTAACCTTCCCATAGAACCAATGCCATATTATAGTGAGGAAGCACTCCTTCCTCTACCACCTTCTCCAGCGGCCAGTTTTTGTGAGGGGTTGTCCCTGCATCCTGAGGAAATTGATACCATCTTTCCAGCAGACGAGGACACGGATCCACCACCAGCGCAAGGGTAAGTTCAACGACTCCACAATAAGATCGACAAGCCAGGGCACTTTTCTCCCATTGGGTTTTTCCCCTCGGCTATATTCGGTGTTTGGCACCAATGGCAAATTTTATTATATTCTTTTCTTTTCTTGTTTGTTAATAAAAAATTTACAGAGATCTTCGCTAAAACAAGAGCATCAAACACGCCCCAATAGTCCACCTATCGTGCACACAAATTAGGAAGGGGGGAGACATGCTACGCCTACAAAGATCAAGGAGGAGCAATCTGCACAAAATCAGCAATGCATCAATGCAAACGAACAACATCAACAGGGCACTACAACAGGTGTATTCAAATCTTAATCTTTATTTCTTTATGTGCTCTTATCTTTCGAATATATGGTTTGCATGTTCACACAATGTTGGCTGGTTTAAGTTTTTGATTAGTTGTTAAAATATGGTGAGTGAATTCTAGACTCTTAGAAGACTTAGTAAAAGATATTTCTATCTAAAGACAGTGTAGGATATATACCAAGGGAATATGCCAAGTTCTTATGCTTTCAAGGTATATTAGTTATCCTTAGTGGTAGCTACCTCTTAGATATGAGCTAGGTGCTAGGAGTAATAATAATTTATAAAAAAATTATACCCTTTAAAAAAATAAAAAATAAAAATATGTACAAAGTAAATTGAGACATGACGTGTCTACAGCCATGAGAAATGCTTGGTAGGACCTGGGGTTGTCTTAGCACCTTGGGGCCGATGCCTTGGTTTCCATGGGGTGAACACTGATGTCTAAAAGCTTCAGAAAAAGACCTTTGAGGAATCTATGGCCTTGATGGATGTTGGTAGGACTCTCTGGGGTACACTATGGGCCCTCGAGACCGATGCCCTCATCTTCAAGGGGTACTCCTTATGTCATAAAAGAAAGAAAAAGGGTCTGTCGCCCTTGAGATACTTAGCGGTCTTTAGATTCTCTTGGCGGAGGTCTCTTGGCCATTGCTTGGGTCTCTTTGGGATGGAACCTTAATCTTTATCACCTTCTACACACACATCAAAAAAGAAAAAGAAAAAAAAACACAAAGAGAGTTCCAATCACCTTTGCTCATATTTAGGAGTAGGTTTGCCACTTAGGAATAACTTCCATACTTGTAGGACATTGAGACTGCGGTCATAACCGGCGGTGTACAAAGCACACTTGCCTTTGCATAGCACTATCTACCACTTAAGTCTCACTTTGACTAGTCTTTACTCACCTATTTTAGTACTCATTAAAACTTTAATCAGCCTTGCACTTGTATGCTCACGTGTGAAATTATCATTGCTGGTTTTTCTTTTCTTTTCCTTTTTTTCAATAAGAGACTTTACTTGTATCCATTGTTTTTTTGTTGCAGCTCTTGCTACTACCGCGCTCGAGGATGTGCGCAAAATAGGAAGGGGGGAGTGTTGCATGATCAATACAAGGATGCAACAAAAAAGACACTTAGGGCTCTTGAAAAGAGTTCCAAGTTGTAGATGAATGTGGGAGAGGGCTTGACAATAATCCCACATGGAAACTTTTTGGAGTTCTAGAATTTTTGTATAAAAGGTGGCCCATTTGAGAGCTAGAGAGCACTCTTTGGTCATTTGGTTGAGAGGCTCATAGAGAGAGCTTGCTCCATAGCTCCTTCTCAAGTGCTCTCCCAAGGCTCTCCATCTCCATTCTTGCTTCAATCTTGTACTCTCAATTCTCTACATTTTCAATGATATGAGGTTTTGGTCTACACACTTGCTAATCTAGATTTCTTAATGATGTTTTGATTTGTGAGTTGTAGAGTGCATGTGATGAAGCTTGTGCATGAAATGATGTGTAGTTGAGGCTTATGTGATAGCTCTTTGCATGTTAGGTTCTTTGCATAAGTTGCATTTTTATGCTTAAGTGTAGCCTAATCTTGATGCTTTGATTATGTAAGATTGATTGCTTGAGTGTTGAAGAAGGATTGAGTAGGACTAGAAGTCATTAGTGTGTGGTTAACTCTTCTTCTCCCATTCGGGATAGCCTCTATGCGCTAACCGGGTTGCATTCACGGATTGACAAGTGTGTGGGTTGGAGTGTAGCCTCCGCTATGCTATGATGTCCCAAACAGGGAGGGCAGTCAAAATAGCTAAATAACCTAGTTTTCCTTAAGATATCCTCTCCCTTATCCATATATATATTTACCTCCTCTCCACTATCATCCAACGGTGCAATCTCAGGCCGCACAATATAAGGTACAATTTGTAAACATGCTTCTACCTCTCCCAACCGGGTTGACTCTGTAAATCTCCCAACCCATCATCGGGTTGACTCTCTACCTCCAATCCAATGTCTGTTACATCGTAGTCTCAGCCACTCTACTGATAGTGTCTAGTGTATCTGCATGGGAATCTTCAATATCCAAAGAGGTCGAAGTAATATTCCTCAAGCTACTTGCTCTTTTTCTACCTCTTTTAGCTCGAGATGAAGCCTTTGAGATCAGGCTGAAAGCACAAAGTTATAATAAAATAGTGTATGAAATAAAGGAGATGTAAATAACTCATGACAATTTCAACCATTCATTTCTTATATCAAGACATACCTCAATGGTGGTTTCCTGGAAGCCTTTGGTGCCATGACTACTTTTATATTTTCAATCTCTCTATGAAATTGTATCTAGAAGGCATATAGAAAAAATTAATAAAAAAGTTATGAAGAGCCACTAGGAAAAAAGATATGAATGTGTTTTCATTTTTTTGTTTTGTATCATACACTTCACAATTCTTTATATCATGGTAAATTGATGGATAATATCCATGCAAAAAGACTAAACTAACAAGAAAAAGTTTGAGCTCACTCCCTTATTTTAACTTACAAGCAAAAGTACTGCTATCAAAAAAGAGACTCTAGACTCTCTCTCTCTTTGGCCCTAAATAGCCGTGCCCTATTTAGGGCTAAAGAGAGAGAGAGAAAGACAGGTCAAGCATGGTGAAGATGGAAGCAATGGCCGGCTTCACATTTGAGATGTTCGGGGTGATTGCCAAACTGAGAGGGAGATGGCAAATGCGCTAAGCTCACTGGCTAAGAAGGTCTGCACACCAAGAATCGTGCTATGGAGGAAACAAGTTCCATCGCCAACCAGGAAATTGCTAACTATAACTCAAAAATCACTTTAACTAGAAGCTGAAGGCAGAGTATACCATTCTTAGATTCTTGCTAGGATGATCTACAAAGTGGAATGAAAAATTCTCTAGGAAAACCCCAAAGGAAAAACCCTTCATATATAACAAGTCTATTTTCACAACAACCACCACCTTCCTCTATCCTAATTTGATATGCGTTCATCTTATTTTGTCTTAAATGAATAATAAGTGTTAGATCATTACCAACAAACAGCAAATGAACCTAGACATGGGCTACATCCTTTGGAAGATGAAAACTACATGTAATGGTGTATGTGTTAAGTTAAATGTTTAATGTGCTAAACAAACAGCCATGTCCTCCCTTTGAAAACTCAACAGAAACACAAACATACCCTCCCTAGAAAAATCAAACCAGCAGATACATACCCTCCCTTGAAAGGTAACACAAGACTAATTGAAAAGACCAAATGGCTCACCTTAGTCACTTTGCTGAAGAAATAAAGTAATCCTTGTCTACGTGAGCAATATCCTCATCTAGAATAGATGGTTGTAATAAAAAATAATTTCAACCAGTTGCCACTGCAGTTTTCAGTGACTAATGGGAGGCTTGGTGTACAACTGCTGAAAGCTGGGCCCTTGATGGCTGATTCAACCAAGGGAAAACCTATAGGCGCTAGCTTTCAGACTCTCTCTCTCTTTGGCAGGGCACGGCGCCATGCCCTGTTTAGGGCCAAAGAGAGACATGCTGCTCACAAGCAGCCAGCATTCCGAGACGTGCAAGTTTTGAACACATAAAATGGCAGATTGCCGAAGCTTTCGAGACATGGGGTTTCTTCCAAATTATCAACCATGACGTGTCGCTCGAGATATTAGATCAAAGCTTCTTGCGGCTTGCAGAATTTTGCTTGGCTTTCAACTTTTCGACGTGGGGGAGACCGCGGCTTTATCGTCGACGACGACTTCTCCTCCGGAAAACCAAAGGTCGGCGTTTTCAGTATGCTGTCTCTCTCTCTCCCTCTCTTTTGCCCTAAACAGGGCACGGCGCCGTGCCCTGTTTAGGGCCAAAGAGAGAGAAAGTCTTTCTCTCTATCTGGCCCTAAACTGGGCACAACGCCCTCTCTCTCTATTTGGCCCTAAACAGGGCACGGCGCCCTCTCTCTCTCTTTGGCCCTAAACAGGGCACGGTGCCCTCTCTCTCTATTTGGCCCTAAACAGGGCACGGCGCCCTCTCTCTCTCTTTGGCCCTAAACAGGGCACGGCACCCTGCCCTGTTTAGGGCCAAAGAGAGAGAGAGAATGAGAGAGAGAGAGAGAGAGAGAGAGAGAGAGCGTTACCTCTGTTAAGGTAAAAACACACACACACACACACACACAGAGGGAGAAAACCTGGATTTGAGACTGCAGGAGGCAGACGCTCCAAGGCTCCAAGCAGACGCTCGACGGCTCTCCAATGGTTGCAGTGATGGTCTCAAAACAATGGTGTCTAAACCCTAAACCCACACGAAATGGTCTAAATAATCATTATTAGACACACGTGCACACATAAAAACAAAAAAAGATTATAATAATCATTATTTACATAGTCTAATAATATTGTGTATAATAATATAAATACATACGTGCAAAATATATACTAAATGTTTCAACTATAATTAGATGGTATTATAATATAGTGAATATAATTTTAAGTCTATATGTTTTCATTTAAAAAATTATAATTACAATTATAACTTAATAATTTTTATATCCTCAAAAACTCTAAATAATAATACAAAAATCATCATAACTTGTAGGGCATGATGTAAAATAAGGAATAAGATATTGTGCTCATAAGGTTGGAAGATTTTTATTAATAGGCTCAATTATGGATTGCAAGTGTGGTAGAAAGAGGAGATTGTGGTACATTAATTTTATATGCACGACTCACCAAAAATTATCAAAACAAATACAAGGACATCATTAGTGCATTTATGACTCTTGAAGGGGGTTTTATTATTCATGTTCAAAGAATTGAAGGGGGTTTTACGAATCACAATTTGATTAGAAAATGACCCCTTTTAATCAAGTTTTTTTTAATACAAGAACTATATTATGCAACTCTTGAACATGTATGCAATCTTTCACTCTTCTTGTTTGAGGTCATGGCTAGAGAGATCACTATTTTTGGCCCCCTGGAAGGTCAGAAGGTAGTTCTGTTTTTCCAACAAGAATATGTTGAGCTTAGACTTGCATTGCTTGTGGATCATTTTCATCTTCAAGGTAAGGCTTTTTCTTTGAAGCCTCTATCCTTGAATATAGAGCAATGTAAATTGGAGCCCATACAATTGTCAGATGGTGCAGAGGGTTTTCTTCTAGATTCCGCGGCCAACTAGTTATACAGAGTTTGCATTGATGATGCAACTGGCAAGGATAAAACTATTCTCCATGGGCTTGGTGATGAAGGTTGTGAACAGGAGTTGTTTGAGCACCATAATGTCGATAGAATGGCCTCAGGTTCCGGGTCCAAGACTGAGCCTTCCTCAGTTGTTGATTTGATAAAGGCTATGCCATTAAATAGTAGCTTGCATGATGCTGCTATGCAAAGTGTTAAAGACTTCCAAAAGCTTCTTGAGCTTCCAAGGTGTTATGATGGTTATGTTGCATTCGAGCTTCCACCATGTGCTTCAAAGTCCTCTATGATTGATATGGAGCAAAAGAATGATAGTCATCATTGGATAGAATATGTTACGAGTACGTATGATTGCTTTGAAGGTGTTGTGCGTTTCAGTAGGTGCTCTGGCCACCTTAGATGTATTAATTTGGATTGTTCCTACTACATGAGACTCGGATTTCAAAATGAAACTCAGTGGAAAGGAAGGATGAAGCGTAGTTGTCCAAAAGGATTTGTGACTTCGGAGCATGGAAACATTACTTGTAGGCATTGTGGAGAGATGCCTGAATGTGTTGCATGTTGCCCAGCAGTCATCTATTATTGTATACCAAATGATCACTTTGGCTTTACACGATGTGCTATACATCTACTAGGGCACCATATGCATCCATATGAAGAGGGCACTCAGAGGGCGGATATTCAAATGATTGAGGAGAAATTGCATTCCAAAGCAAAGGGAAATCCATTTCTTGCTGCACGACAATTGGAAACCACAGTGGCAAAAGATGTTATCTTGGACATGCTTATGGGGGCTAAAAATAAAAAGCAGTCAGATATTGGTGATGATGAGTTTGCTAGCATGATTGAGTATATAACGCCGCTCTCAAGGAGGAAAAGAACTCTGAAATGTTTGGAACATGCTAAAAGGGCCCAAAGTATTACCTCAAAGGGTTTTGAGGCAATCTTGGATCTCAAAGATAGATGCAGATATCCTTTTATTCAAAGTGTGTTATTTCCAGGGCAGTTAGTATCAGATTACCAGCCACATGTTTTTAAGATGTCAACTCTTAGTCCTGGGAGTGGATTAGACTTAGTCAATAGAATGCAGCCAGGTGGAAATCTGCAGGACATGTGGCTACATTTTGATCATGTGCACAGGGTTCAAGGCTGGCCAACGATGTCTGCGCATGTATATGATCCATATGTGTGGGAGCTATTGTCCATAGCAACATGTGAGTTCATGGTAGAGGATAGATATGCACAGATTGAGTTTTGGAAAATGTTAAATGTTGTGGTTCAAAGTAAGGGCTTTGAAAAACCAGAATTCAGAGGTTTCATGGCAGATGAGGCCAATGCTAATTGGATTGCTATTCGCACAGTGTACTTTGGGGATGCTAATAAAAGAGTACCAGAGAGAGAAAGGAGTTGTGTCTTCCATTGGGAGAGCAAAGCATGGTGAGGCACACTCAAAAATGTATACATCCTTCTTCCCAAGAGGATCATAAACGCTTGTGTCGAAAGTGGAGAAATGCACCCTTAGAGATTGCTGCAGAGAGCTGTAAAAAAGAGATAAGAAAGTTTTGGAATGTTGGTCATGCAATAGCCAGTGAGATATCAACATTGGAAACTTGGCTTTCCTGGTGGGAGTCAAGAGCATTCCATTGTGGGGTGCATGGTTTGTCTCCCAAGATGACTCTGGTGTTTTTATTCCAACAACCAATCTTTCAGAGGCAAAACATGCAAGCATGAGAGCATGTGTTGGTTATAAAAAACAAATCACTTTGTTTGAGGCAACTGGTGCAGATATGTCAATGGCTATTCTCCAAAGTGTAAAATACAATGCATATTTGAAAGGCACAAGGACTGGACTCGGGCCTGGGTTGCAAGACATGGCTAACAGATTTTACAACCAAGGTGTGGGATCCTCTTCAGGAAAAAGATTGGCTGACTTGACACAATCTTCTATGCAAGAAATGGGTGTAAATCCCACACATATGGACAACAACAATGGTGGCCAGAAGAGTATTCGCAAGAAAAGACCTGTGCTTAGTCAACCTGGTGTGATCTTGGAAGAGGATAGCCATAGGCCAAAGTACATTACTGTCACTGAGAATACTAAGCAAGATACAGTTAATGCAAAAAATATGGAGATGCCAAAAGAATCAAGGGTGGCAAAGACAATGTGGGCAATTCGTAGGACTGAACCTAGAAGCAAAGTTACATGTTTTGGAGTGTTGGATGGACATACAGAAAGATGTGGGAGATTTATAAACCAAGGAAAAAAATAGGCTTCTCAAGGGGTGCCTGCACCATGCTTTTGGGGACGTCGCAAATACCCAAGTGGATTGGTGGAAGGATTTATTTGGTTTTGCAATATATCTAACACCCACAGTTGGGTTGTGGATGAGCGTCAGGTGGTCGGGCCTCCCAGTCCTGCACCTGGTGTTTGGCCAATAGCTGAGGGAACAGGTCTTACACTGAGGAGGTTGTTGAACTTCAAAAAAATGGATTTGTTTTTCATAGGGAGGTGAAACACATTCAGGGAGGTCAAGCTAGCAAGTCTGATGGGAGGGTTCCAAGTGCAATCCGTCCAAAATATAGAGATGGAAAGCTTGTCAAATGGAGGGCAAAATTAACAAAAGAATTTCAAGATTGCATAGAAAAAGGCCGACTATTGGATGTGCAAGTTGTTCAAGAGGTCATAATAACGTGTGGAGAGTCTCATATATTCCATGTTAGTACTGAAGGCTCTTGAGCAAAGGGTGTGACATATTCAGTGACTATATCTGATTTTCCAAGATGCACTTGTGAAGGTTTTCAAAAAAGAGAGGCCAAACACTTGGTTTATGTTCCTTGCAAGCACATATACTACATTTTTTTGCAAGTACTTGGGTTCCATCAAGCAGCACTTAGCAAGGTGGAATTATTTCAAGCATTGGATAGTAGACGAACAAACCTACCATTGTAAATTGAAATATTTAGTGGTGTTAAGAATATCTAAAGGCAATGGTTTTGGGTACAACTTTTTGTTTTCAGGAAAGTTGGTGTTGTTTCCTTCTTGGAAACAAACATTTTGATTATTAGATTATTATGTAAACATCTATAAGGTGTTTTTGATGTAGTGCTCATACAGGCATTCCAATTCGAGGATTTTATGTAGTACTCATACTGGCCTTTTGAATAGAATAGAAAGCATTAATCTTTTGTTTCTTTTTTTTTTTGCTTATAAGATAGCTTTCCTAGAAGAGGGGTGATCATCAACCTTCTTAGTTGGTATCGTCCCTTCAACTATTGTGCAGAGTAACCTTCTAATTACAACATGTCATAAGTTGCTCTAGCAAAAACTTCCTCATGCTTAACCTTCTTCTGTAATCCTTGTTTAGAGAGGCACCCATTGGGCTGTAGCAAGGGTTTGATTCTAAGTGCAATGATCCACTTGCTAATTCGAGCAATTCATTGCCCGACTACTATAAGTAAATATATGCCATTCCTCTCTGCCAGCTCAGTGTCCCTAACAACTAGCAACAATTGTATTGCAATTGCATATGGCCGCCCTGTGCATCCCAAATTCTCAATAAAATTCTGTGCAGGGAAAGAGGTAGAGAAGGGACCTAGTTGGAAAACAAGGCCATTGCTGTCCATAGAGATGGTTTCAATGTTCCACCACACCTAAAACATATGGATTGATATGCCGTTGAGGTTGTGTAGATGGTCGGCGGTGATGTTGCCTGTGAGATTTGACGCGTACCACGTCTCATAGTTGTCAGGGATGGTGAATTAGTAGGAGCTGCGAGGGTGTAGTGAGAAGGTCTGTTGTCAATGTTGAAGGTGTAGTAAAAAATAGTAGATAACTCTACAAAAGCCTCTTTGGACTGTGGCACCATGTGCATCTTTTCCTTGCTCAAAGCAAGCAATCTTTTTTCCCTACTTGCAGATAGCATAGATCCATCCAAGAGATCAAAAACACTTAATTGAAAAAGTATACCACTCAACTGAAGAGAGAGAACCAGTTAACTCCACTAAAGCCTATGTAATTTTTTAGAGCTTAGCACCACCTTGCCACTGCACCATTGTACAAGAAAGCTATTCCAAAAATGCATGCTGAGATACATGTGTCTTTATGTTTATATCAGAGACAAATTGTGGGTAGATTTGTTTGGATGGGTTCATCTTCACATTATACATTTGGGTTTTGTTTTTCTCATATCAAAGTATTTATCCAGGTGTTGCTCGGATTTTTACATTAGCTCGAAAAAGTTTGCTCGGTGAATGGTTTTCCTCATTTGCTACTCCAGTACTAGCTGGCAGAGAAATAATCGTCCATCGCCTCAATCCAGACTTCAGCATCCTTCTCAACTTTTGAACCTTCTCCTTTATAAAGGAGGGAGGTTGCATTTGCTTGAGCAGGAGCTTCTTCTCCTGGGTATCAGGTGTAAAGCGCATTGGGAAGTGGAGGGTGATCGTACTAGCAACGCTTATTTTTGGAGAGTAAAACATTGAAATTATTTTATTTCCAAATATTTACAAGGACGAGTTTTATTACAAAGATATGAGACTAATATAGTTAGTCTTATTTGCCATCAAGGGAAATTCCTAAGCTTGACTATGACATAAGGGTAGAGCGGTCCACATAGGTGAAATATGGGGGTTCCGCTGTAGTTTCTAAGACTCTAAAAACTGATGGTAAGGGTGGTAGACTCTGGATTGGGGTAGATCCCAACACAGCTACTCTATCAACAGGTAAGATCTGCATCACTTGGTCATACACCCAGCGATCCTGAGGTATGCGAATCCCATCTATAGTCACAGAGGTGTCGGCCCTGGGGGTACCGACGAACCAAAATAAACGGATCATCTTCAACTTTTCAATCCAACGAATCCACTTTAGGTCGGTGGTAAGGTTCCCAATTCGATCTGCTCGGATGAAGAAATATCTCGGCCCACGACTCCAGAAATCTCTACCCCATCCTCTTTCAATACGAGAGAAATGAGGGAGGGACATCTTCTCTAGTATCTGCACCATGGTGTCACGAAACTCGAAATTTGAGGAGTGACTAGCAGTCAACTAGAAACTTTGAGTAGGCATCTTCCTCTTCCTACAATCATTCAAACATCAATTCAACTTGTTTGTTTTAGTAGGATGTTTTTATTAATTAGCATTATGTTAGGTAAAACATTCATTGCAAAATAGTCCTTAAATGGCAATTCCTAGGAGCTAAGATTGGCTCTGATACCAATTGTAAGGTTCCCCCCTTCTAAAATAGGAGAAACACTTAAGATAGTCCACTAAGTCTTAACTTGGAGAAAATTTCCTATTTATTGACACCTTGACCATGTAGAGATTCAAGGATACAATTCATAGGTAAGACCTAGTCCTATCCCGCAGGGAAAGCATGATCTTCTAAAAGTCAAATCACCCATAGGGTAATTTATCATAAATTGGGCAACTACTAGACTTGATTTCTAGAGGCAACGCTTTTTTCCTCATCCATGCAAGGCACAGCCGCCGCGCTGACCTAGTCTTCTAGAATAAAGCTGCCCAAGAACCTAATTATCTAGCGTAGGGCTTTCACTTAATCTGTTGGAAAGCTACCCGACTAATCGGGTCCACCCGCGTAGGAAGGTGCCATCGGGGCATTCCATCCTCCCACTTTCCACCCTACTCACGCGTCAATTTGTTTTCTAATTAATCCTACCACACTGTTTTGACATAAATAAACATGTTCCTTAATTAAAGCCCTTTTCTCACAAGGTTTGTTAAGACGGCCTTTTTACACAATACAATCATGCCAAAGACAAGATATATATATAAAAAGTTTATACATGAATCAATTCCATACAAACCAAACCGGCTCTCTTATTCTTTTCCTTTATTCTGCCGATGATCTATAATTCGGCCTTCCAGCCTCTACATGCTGGGCAAAACCCTACGGGACCATACACCTCATCGTCGACCGCTGGCGAGGACTCAAGCCGGCCTGTCACCCTCTCAGGCTCCATCGCTCGATCCTCCCGCTCGATCCTCCCACCCCTCAGAGGGATGTCTGCACACTAGGGTGGGCTTATTTACCACACTAGCCTGGGCCCTCAGAACTAGGCAGCATCATAATCTCGCGCCTCAATCGGTGAATCTTATTCTCCCAATGGTATGAGGGATACCTTGGGCCATTCCCGGGCTTTGCTAACGACGCCGCCCGGCTACACAAGCACGGAACGGAGTTAGCGTTGAAGCCAAGAAAAACTTGCACTCTTTAAAGATAACAATTTCAATTCAATTTATTGAATACAGCATCACACAATTTGTAACTTCATATAATTTTATGTCATTATTTTAAAGGGAAAGATACACATTTATTAACACTAATTTAAGAAAAAAAACTCTTCTTTAAAAGATAACCAAGCTAACCTGGCCACCATTTCCCTGAGGAGCTTCAAAAGGGAGGGTTGGAGCCGTATCGGGAGCATCTTCCCTAATCTCGTTGTTGCGCGCTCCTCTCGAGGCAAAGAGGCAAATGAGGGGGTGTGAGAGGGGTGGCTGCAAGGGGCGGCTGTGCTATAGCAAGTACACTGCATAGGGATAGACGGTGGTACGGACGGCGGTACAACAGGGCATACGCTGCACAGAAATGCGTGTAGCCTGTGGAACACCCCGGGGGTTTATATAGCTGTGGGGTACGGGCACGGGCACTGTGCAAAGCAAGGATGAAAGGACAGTGTACCAGCAAAGGCTATGGGTCAGTGGCTTGCATGGGTCTAGGGGAAAGGTACGGTGTCGGTTGTGAGGGAAAGGAGTGGTACGCATGTACCTTATCTGGTCTAGGGCAGCATGGGTGTCCACGTAAGGGTACGTGTGGACCACACAATGGGTGGCCATCCTTTGGTTCTTGTGCGGCCATTGTACCGGCGCCCTAGTAAGTGTGTACGGCCTAAATTTTAGGGTGGGGTACCCAAATTTGGGGCACCCGCCTCGATTTGTGTGCCAGACTGCCCCGAGGGGCGAAAATTTTTTTTGTCCGCGAGGTTCTCCTGGTCATTGGGGTTCAGACCGTTCGTCAATCGGACGCCCGGTCATGCATTTATTAAGGTGTAAAGGTCGCCGCTTTTAACTAAAATGACTGAAATTTGCGTATAAGCTTGATCCGGTGTCCGTTTTGGATGCTATAAAATCCTATATGTGGGTAAAATCGCGCGCAGATTCCAAATTTGGGCTCAAAATTTGAAGATTCTAAGTAGAAATGACTCAAATAATAAAATCATTGATTTTTATACCATAAAAACTCATAAATTTATCTATTACATGGACATTTCTTTATTAGTGAAGATGGGTATGTTACATCACATCACATCTCATCACATCTATTTACCTCACATCTCATCACCTCTATTCACATCACATCCATCCATCCATTCATTCACATCACATCTCATCACATCTATTCATCTCGTCACCTTTATTCACATCACATCCATCCATTCATTCACATCTATCTGATTCACATCACATCTCATCACATCTATTTATCTCACATCTCATGACCTCTATGCACATCACATCCATCCATCCATTCATTCATATCTATCTGATTCACATCACATCTCATCACATCTATTCACCTCACATCTCATCACCTCTATTCACATCACATCCATCCATCCATTCATTCACATCTCATCCATCCATCCATTCACATCTATCTGATTCACATCACATCTCATCACATCTATTCACCTCTATTCACATCACATCCATCCATCCATTCATTCACATCTCATCACCTCTATTCACATCACATCCATCCGTTCATTCACATCCATCCATCCATTCATTCACATCCATCCGTTCATCCATCCATCCATTCATTCACATCCATCTGCTGATTCACATCACATCTATTCTCCTCACATCTATTCTCCTCACATCTCATCACCTCTATTCACATCACATCCATCCATCCATTCATTCACATCCATCTGATTCACAACACATCTCATCACATCTATTCACAACACATCTCATCACCTCTATTCACCTCACATCTCATCACCTCTATTCACATCACATCCATCCATCCATTCATTCACATCTATTTGATTCACATCACATCTATTCACCTCACATCTCATCACCTCTAGTCACATCACATCCATCCATCCATTCATTCACATCAATCTGATTCACATCACATCTCATCACATCTATTCACATCACATCTCATCACATCTATTCACCTCACATCTCAGAGCAGAGTAACAGTGCATAAACACCATTAAGCTTTTAAAAAGGGGGAGGCTTCTATTTATAGGAAAAAGTGAGCCTCTAACCAAGGAAACTGATTCTAGAATTTTCTAGATTAGTTTGGTCAATTTTTTATCATTTTTGGGTCAGTTTAGCTTACTTTTTGGATCTAGTTGAAAAAGGAGACAGGAGAGATGAAAATATCTCGTTATTTTTTAGTTTAAAACTCCTCCACACATGTGAAATACGTGCCTCCTTCATGAGGGGAGATCCCCACTGAGGTGTCAAAAATGCATCATTTCCTCTAAATTATATCTCTTAATTTTTAACTAATAAACCTTGTACTCAGTCAACTCTTCATCTTATGTGAGCATTTAGTCATTTTTGGGGTTTTTCTTTTATTCTTCAATTTATCTCCTCCCTACATTTGGATTAATCTTATTGGTCCATAGGAACCTTAATTGGACCATAATCCAAAAATTTTGAAAATCTGGACCCTTAGGCTAAGGTCCTTTTTACCTATTCTCAATTAATTCCAATTGCACATTGGAAGTTCTTTTTGAATTTCTGTTTCAGGGGAAACCATTTTAGACACAAGGAGGATTTTTATATCCAAAAATATCTCAATTTTGAATTACCTCCCTCTAGACATTTTCTCTCTCCAGGCCAAAACAGGATAAAACAGTATCTTTTATTTATTTCAGAGAGGGGAATAATTATAAGATCAGAAGGGGAGGTTCTTATACTTACACACCTCAAAAGTTGGAGGGAGGAATCTTACAGACAGGAAGTTTCAGAAATGAAGGAAGACCTTTTCCTCTCGAAGCTCTCTTTTAGGAACTTGGGCTCTTTCTAGAATGTAGAGGGAAGAGCTTCAAAGTGAAAACAAGTGTTTCGATTGTCAAGGGTTTGGGCACGAGCTCAAGGATTGCCCAACTCCTTCTACTTCACGAGTCAGAGGCATCCAACGTGCAAACAAAATGCCAGTTCCTAAAGCCATAGAACTTAAGGAGCAGTTAAGACAACTGCTAGAGCAAGGATTCATAAGACCCAATGTTTCACCTTGGGGTGTGCCCGTTCTCTTTCGGAAAAAGAAAGACGAAAAGTTAAGTTTCTATATTGACTAGAGAGGATTAAATCAGCTAACAATTAAAAATACGTATCCTATCCCTAGGATCGATGAACTTCTGGATCAGTTAAGTGGAACCCAAATGTTCACACAAAGATAGATCTCAAATCCGAGTATTACTAGATCAGAATCAAGGAACAAGATATCCCAAAGACAGCCTTCCATACTCGCTATGGGCATTATGAATTCACAGTTATGCCATTCAATTAACTAATGCCCCAGTGACGTTTAATTGCCTCATGCAGGATATTCTCAGAGAATACTTGGATGATTTTGTTCTTGTCTTCTTTGATGTCATCCTGGTATACTCCAAGAATGCAGCTGATCATGAAGATCATGTGCGCAAAGTCCTGGAGATCCTAAGGAAGCGCCAACTCTTTGCAAAAAGCAGAGCAAGTGCGATTTCTCTACTACTGATTGACCATGTAGAATACTTGGGATTCATAGTATCTAAAGATAGGATTTCTCCTGACCCCGAAAAAATCCAAGCAGTTGTAAATTGGTTAGAGCCCAAAACAGTGAAAGAAGTCAGAGGATTCTTGGGACTAACCAGATGGTATAGAATCTTTATACCCATGTATGCTCAGATAGCATCCCCTTTGACTAACCATCTCAAGAAGAGTATCCTATTTCACTAGACTTCTATGTGTCAAAGTGCTTTTGATAAGATGAAGACAGCTTTAGTAACCAACCCTGTCCTTAAATTGCCAGATTTTTCTAAACCCTTTGAGGTAGTTACAGATGCCAGTGGTTTTGCCCTAGGAGGTGCTCTTATGCAGGAAGGTCATGCAGTAGCCTATGAATCTAGAAAGCTCAGAACACATGAGAGAAATTATGATGTTCATGACTTGGAGTTACTCTCAGTAGTTTATGCTTTGAAGTTGTGGAGACAGTATCTCTTGGGAAAAAGATTCACCTTGATGTGACAGATCATCAAAGTCTGAAGTGGATCTTCACCCAAAGGAAACTCAACATGTGTCAAAGAAGATGGATGCAGACCCTACAGGAATTTGACTTTGAGATAAAGTATCGGCCAGGAAAAGAAAATGTGGTAGTCGATGCGCTTAGTAGGAAAGCCTCCTTGCTTGCAATAACATTGGTGTCAAATCCATTGATCAGTGAAGCAAGAGAGAAAATCATGTAGGACAGATTGCCCCTATTGCTACCCTACTGATGTAGGAAAGCAAGACTCCTTAGGAAATGAGTTGAGTTCTTGGGTACAAATTGGATTAAGGATGCATGCATTACAACAATCGACTATGCATTCCTAATGATGAGGAAACAAAGGGAAAAATTATGAGGGAAGCCCATGATAGCCCGATAGCTAGACATCCATGGTTCATAAAGACCTACATGTCTATAAAGAAGAGCTTCTTCTAGTCAGCAGGACTCAAAAGGGATGTACTCAATCATGTATGTCAGTTCTTAACATGTCAAAGAGTTAAGGCACAAAAGGGTTAAAATGCTAGGTAAGCTGCATCCCTTAGACATTCCACAAATGAAGTGGGAATGTATCAGTATGGATTTTGTTTACTGGATTACCGTCAGTGCAATCAGGTTACAACTCCATTTTTGTGGTAGTTGACAGATTAACCAAGTCTTCCTCAAGGAGATTTTCAAGCTTCATGGCTTACCCAGAAGAATAGTGAGTGACAGAGATTCTAAGTTCACATATCAAGGTTCTCGACTGCATTCTTCGAAGCAGTAGGAACTTCCTTAGATCTCAGTACAGCTTATCATCCAGAGAAAAATGGTTAGATTGAAAGAGTAAACCAAGTAATTGAAGATATTCTTCGATCATGCTGTGGTTAAGCTATTTACATCTAGTGGAGTTTACATACAATGCCTCTTATCACCGAAGTATCGGGATGAGCCCATTCAGAGCACTGTACGGACAACATTGCCTCACACCATTAACTTGGTCCGACCCATTGATCAGGGGGTCAAGATGTCCAGACAGATGCTTGATGATATGGAGCAGCAAATTCAGGCAATCGGCAAAGATATCAAAGCTACCTAGGATAGACAAAAGTAGTCTGCTGACAAGAAGAGATCGGAGAGAGTGTTTGAAGAAACAGATATGGTCTTCATTCGTGTACGACCCAGGAGAAGTTCTTTATCTCTAGGGAAGTACAAAAAGCTATCTCCAAGATACTGTGGGCCGTACGCCATTACTAAGAAAATAGGAGATCTAGCTTATGAACTTCTTCTGCCTCCCAATCTCAAGGTACATAATGTATTCCATGTTAGTTTACTGAAAAAGTATGTACCCAGCCTGAGTCACGTGCTTGATGATGTATAGTTGATTTCTCCGACTCAAGGCTAGATGGTACTCCAACCTGAAGAAATCCTTGACGTTCGGGAGAAGGTTCTCAGGAGTAGAGTCCTCAGAGAATTTTTGGTCAAGTGGAAGTTCTACCCTTTAAAGGACGCCACTTGGGAGAAAGAAGAAGAGTTAGTAAAGGATTACCTCCACTTTACGAGATCAAGACATCTCGTGTTTTTTAAGTGGGAGAGGATGTAAGATTCCTCCTCAGCCCTAAATGATGAATAAGCTTTCACCTCAATCCACTGTAATCATCCCCTATTTTAGAATGCAAGAAAATATTGTTTTCCCTTGTTTTGGCCTAGAGAGAGGTAATTCAAAATTGAGATGTTTCTGGATACAAAGTTTCTCCTAAAATCTAAGATGAATTCCCCTGAAATAGAAGTTCAAAATAAATTTCCCAATGTGCATTAGGAATTAATGGAATATGTGTATTAAAGGCCTTAGCCTCAGAGTCCACATTTTTAGAAATTTTTGGATTAAGGTCCAACTAAGGTTCCAATAGGCCAATAGGATTTATCCAAGTGTTGGGATGACAAAATGCAAAGAATAAAAGAAAATACCCCAAAAATGAGTAAATGCTCACATAAGATGAAGAGTTGACTGAGTATAAGGTTTGTTAGTTAAAAATTAAGGTTTATTAGTTAAAAATTAGGATATTTTGGTAAAATGATGAATTTTGGACACCTCAGTAGGAGGGAGAGCCCCATCAAGTAGGCACCTTTTTTATCATCATTACTTGGCTTTTTTAATTCAAAAAAAATGAGATATTTTTATCTCTCCTCTCTCCTGATGCAAACTGGATCAAAAAGGAGCCAAAGTGATCCAAATCTTGTCCAAATTGGGTCAAACTAAAGCTGGAAGCCTCTAGAACCCAATTAGACTTGGTTAGTGGCCTCCCTGACCTATAAATAGACCCTCATTCCTTTGTATTATCATCTTTTTTTAATTACATGCCAGTATTATCTTTATTTTTAATTACATGCCAGTATTATCTTTATTTTTAGTGTAATTTCTATTATCCCTCTATTTGCCTCTTCTCTTGGGAGCTTTGGAGCTTCTCTATTCTCCATCCTCTCTTATTGGAGATTACCCACCCCCTCTTGGTGGCCAAGGACTTGCTTGAGGGCTTCACTTCTATCCAAAGAATCAAGCTAAAATCAAGGGTAAGCTCTAATTTAATGGTTTTTTCTATTCCTCTCAATGATTTTCTTCTTCTCAACCCCTCTAAAGCTTGAGAAGCTTTCAATGGAATGGTTTTCTCTTGAAATCAAGTTTTTCAATGATTCATAATGTTTAATTAGATTAATGCTAGTCTTTATGCTTAATTATAATGTTTTCTTTAAGAAAATCTCTCTTTTGGAAAGATTAATCATCTTTATGATTAGATCCTTGTTAGAAGGATGATTCTCAATTATGATTTCTTTATTTTAATCAAAACTCTAGGCTTGATAAGCTAGAGAAAGAGATAAGATATTTTCATGATTTTTAATCTACTAAAAATGATGGTTAATTCTTTTTAGCTTGATTATGAGTAAGAAAAATCATATTAACTCATTCTAAATTGAAAGAGGGTTATGCTAACATTCTTAGAAATGATGAATGGTTATTTTATAATAATTAAGAGATTTATTCATAATTATGCTTATAATTATGATTATAATTATGTTATGTATGCATAATTTAATTTTAGTCTAAAAGAAGAGTTTGTGTCATATTTCCATTGCAAGTATTCATTTTTAAAATAAAAAAATTAAACATTCTCAGTAATTACAGCAAAGCTATGGCAAAATTTTCTAGAAAAAAAGATAAATCTTATTTTTATGCATAAATTTAATAAAGCAAAAAGAGGAATTCCTATCATATTCTAGGTATAGATATTTTATGCTAAAAGAATGATTTTTATCATACTTATGGAGAATACTTTTATAGTATTTATGCATAATTATTTAATTAGAGAAAAGAGAAATTTTTAATATATTTATTTTTCATGCGTAAAAATTTAGATGTAAAAAGAGGAATTTCCATGATATTCGAGATTCAAACATTTAAATGTTAAAAGAGGAATTTTTGGCATATTCCAAGATATGGATATTTTTTATTTATTTAAAAGAAGAATTTTCATTGTATTTTAAGTTTAAAAAATGCATAAATTAATTTAGATGTTAAAAGAGAAGTTTTCACCATAATTTCACATAGGAAATTTTGGTATATTAAGATTGAGGATCAAATTGATGAAAAGAATATTTTAGATATTTCTATGCGGATAAATCAATAAAATGATATATGCTCACAATTGGATTATTGGAAGAAGAGTTATTTTTATAAAATCCCGTTTTTCTCGAATAGAACTATTTTTTAATTCTATTGTGGCCAGGAAGGAATGAATTTTCATAAAGTTAAAATTTTCCTTACGGTTGGACGTCACCGTTAATCTTTCAATTAATTAGAAGAAAAATCCTTAAGAATCAAAGTTAGGATTAAACCGAGTAATTCATGGTTACCACAACCATGAGTATGGTGGGCCACTAAGATACTTGCCCCTCTCTTGAATCTGAATCAAGCAAAACCTCGTGACCAATTCCAAATCTTCGATACAAAGAATAGACTACCGGCGGGGCTGAATCAGAGAAGTTTTCCTTAGACCGAATTCATCAAGAAATGAGTTGGAACTTCATTGAATTTGATGGGTAGATTATCCTTATATGAGATTCATGATTTTTATTAAGAAAGTTTGGTTTGTGAGAAAAAGGGTTTTGTGGAATCAAACTCAACGGGAAATTCTTACTTGCATAGAAACTTTGTTTTTGAAAATGATTTTTTTACGTCAGAATGCTGGAGGAAGTATTTGGCTTATAATTTAACTAAGGAGAGATTCGTTTTGCAAACAGTTGGCAGGGAGTCGTGAAAGGACATCGCTCGCGCGGCAAAGCCTGTCGAGGTCTTGGCCAGCCTCTGTATGGTTAAAATGGTGCGCTTCCAGCAGTTACGATGGGCGAGGACCAACGAAGTAGTCCCTAAGTGAAGTGCTAGGACACCTAAGTAGGATCCTAGAGGGTTCTGACCAAGTGATGCACGGGCTCGCAATTGCTAGGACACCCATGCGTATGTCGAGGAAGATATGGATGGACTGGAAAGGAATTATCTATGTGAACTGGAATTTAAGATTGGATCTCGTTGGTTTACTAGCTGGTCTTCAAATGGAGAGTCCGGATGATATTTTTGTAAAACAATGGACTGGATATTTTGGAGGATTATGATCAGTAATACTATGGTTTCATTAAAAGATTGCTTTAAAAAGACAGTTGAATCTGTGAAAAAGGCAATTTCATATTAGGTGTGTAAGTGGTGTGACTACCTTGAATTTTACTTGAAGCGCCGGCTAGGGGGCCTGGGAACTCTTTTCCTTGGTACCCGATACAGTGGTTGGCTAACCCATGGGCAAGTTGGTAGGCTGGATCGGTGGATTCCTGTGATACACATAGATACAATTAAGTTATGTTAGTTGGATTAAGTCCTAGGAAGACCTTTGTTCTGTGGGAAAGAATCAGCAGGGGCTGTGCCTTGCCTAAGGGAAAAAAAAAGCAGTGATTTTTATGAACCAAGTGCAAGTCCCTTCCTTGATCTGGCCATGTGACCTACCGGTTTGGTCGAATTAGAAAAGCTAGTTAGGGCCTTGACTCGTTAGATTAATTTTGCCGTTAGATGATTTTCATGGTGGAATCGCATGTGCCTTCCGAGCGAGGGAAGTTTTCCGGGCTCGATTTCGGAGGAACCGCCGGGCTAGTCTCTTGTCCGTTGGGCGAGACCTCGAGTGGGAATCCTTGCCCTGCGCACGAGAGGCTGCTACTGCTTCCGCTGCCAGTGCCCTGGAGGAGGCCACGCGGAGGGGAAAAGGGTCTCACAGATACAATTATTATCTTAGTTATAAAACCCTATTTTTGCTCTTGATGAGAGTAGTATTAAAATCCATTTTGAAGCTCTTGAGTATCACAATTTCTTAAATAATAATATATACTTTTTTTAAAGAGTTCTTTATGTACCAATGAATTTTAAAATATCATGAATAAGCTATTTAAAAGTTGTCTAATTTTGAAAAATAATTAAACACTCATTTTTAAGGAAAATATGTCCTTGATATGTCAAAATGGGGTTAAAATGGTAATTTTAGTTATTAAATGAGTTTAGAAAGCATGAAAAAGCTTGCTTTAATAAACAAAAGTTAATACATTCCAAAATACTTTTTTGTAAAATATCAGGTAGGGACTTGGGTTCGAATCACTACTACATGTTAGCCTAATACCGGCGTTTATACCGGCGCTATTTAACGGGGTCTAAAAAATCCTCGTCATCGGTATAAGCGTCGGTATAAGCGCCGGAACCGTAGCATCGGTATAAGCGTCGGATAGTAATACCGGCACCTATATCGGTTAATATACCGACGCTCACCGGGGGTAATACCGACGCATAAACCGGCGCCTATACCGGTACATATACCGTGTTATATACCGGGGTAAATACCGGGGTGTATACCGACTTTAATACCGAGAAATATACCACTGCATATACCGACGTCAATACCGGGGTATATACCGACGCTGTAACAGAAAATTTTTTTTGGGCAGAATAGTGCTGCCTGGCTGTTGCCTAGCTACCTGCAATGAGCAGGATCAACAACAGCAAACAGACAGCACCATTCTGTCTAAAATAGAGCACAAAAACAACCGTGCTCGTTTGCATATTTTCCTGATCGACAAACAAGAAATTAAATTAAACATTAATACTCAAGAATGTTTTGATCATATTTCATTAGTTTGAAGGTCATCTTACGTCATGGTAATGCCTCCCAATTGACGGTCTCTCATTCTTCTTCAAGCATCTCAAACAAGGCCACAAGGCCATGTTTGTGAGCGTACTTCTCCTCTCGCCTACTTGGTGGGCGATTCATGGCCAACTCCTGCACACACGATTAACAATTATAACTTTCACGGTTTATAAGGAGATCACCCCAATAGGGGAGTTGGTGAAAGATAGAGAGCCTCTTCATCCCAGGACATGCCAAGTTGCCACATTCCTCCCATTTGATCTTCCAATCGCTTGCCTTCAATGCACTTGGAGGAGGTCTTCCTAGATTACCATCCCGCAATTCATGATTTTCTGGAAGATACCTAACATGTCCTTGGTAGACATTCTTTCGTAATGCTTTTGAGTATCTTGAATCAAGTCGAGGACCACATACAGGACATGCATTGTAACCCGATATAGACAAACCTGAGCATTCTCCATAGCCAGGCCAATCATGCATTGTCCACATGAGAATACCTTGCACAGTTGTAAGTCTTTGGCCACTCTGCTGCTTTGACATGTCCTTCACTTCAATTCCGTTCCACAAGGTGCGTAACTCATCAATAAGTGGTGCCAAATATACATCCATGTTCTTCACCTTGTACTTTCCTGGAACTATTAATGAGAGCAACAGATGACCTTTCTTTATTGCTAACCATGGCGGAAGATTATAATTCACAAGGCAAACAGGCCATGTGCTCCATGAAGAGCTCCTTAAACCAAAAGGGTTTACACCATCCATTGCTAGGCCAAGATGGAGGTTTCGAGGTTCTTCCTTAAAAGCCGGCCATTTCTCTTCAATGTGTCTCCATGCAGGTGAGTCAGCAGGCACACGCATCACTTCATCTGTGGATCGAGTTGTGGCATGCCATGTCATCAAGCTTGCTTTAGATTTGCACCTGAACATGCTTTTTATCCTTGGGATGATTGGAAAGTGCCTGAGAACCTTTACCGGGACAGCTTCCCCCTGAACATCTTCTCTATATCTGTTAGAGCCACAATGGGGACAGTCTTGCAAATGCTCATATTCATGGCGGAAGAGGCAACAATCATTGCGACAAGCATGAATATTATTGTAATCCATGCCTATGGATTTCAATAACTTCTTCGCATCTGCACGAGATGGAGGCATCTCGTTGCTAGGGGGCAATATCTGATCTTTCAAAAGCCTGCAAGTATGGCAATATCTGATCGTTACTATTAAGATTTTCTCAAATACAAGTTGATAATTTATCATTTCAACACTAGGTGTAATCTCCAAAAAAAGACCTTACTTGAATAGTTCAGTGACACTTGTATTAGACCATCCAAAAATTGACTGCAAATTTAGCATCGTAAGAGATGCACGCAATACAGATATGTTGGCACCATTGTATAATGGAAGGCGTGCAAGTTTACGCATGGCCTCTTCCTCTGGTTCATAATTTGACCGTTGAGAATGTCGTGGTTGATGATCTTCATGTTCATGCTCCTCGAAGAGAGCTTCTTGTTGCTCGATGAAGGCATCCAACATTTCTTCCATTGGCCATTTCCTGACCTTCTTCCATTCCCTCGGGTGCTGTTAATTGAGCTCCATCTGTCACTCCCTCCTGCGATATCCTCATCCTTTGTTGGGGACGAGAATTCACAGGCGCAATGTTATCAAGATGCGGTTGCACACTTGCTTGGTTGTACGATTGAAACCGTAAATTTTGCAAGCGCTCCATTGGAAATATGCCAACGTCATGAACATGCTCGTTGCAAATCCTTCGTTTTCGAAAGATTTGGTACTTACATCGCATGCATGGACACGCTATTCTCTCTTCAAGATTGAGAGGCTCCATCTAGCAGGATAACATGTATATGCAGCTCATTAAACACAAATCATTATGCATTACACAAAGCACTATGTAAACCATAAAACAGGGCTTCTTTTTCCCAGCCGCGAGGGAGATTTTAAAAAATAACATTTAAAGCGTCAAACGGGCTTCTTTTCCCCAGCCGTTGAGGGAGACTTGACAAATATTTAAAAAAGCGTCAAACAGGCTTCTTTTTCCCAGCCGTTGAGGGAGACTTGACAAATATTTAAAAAAGCGTCAAACAGGCTTCTTTTCCCCAGCCGTTGAGGGAGATTTTAAAAATAACTCATACATTAGCTTATCTCCTCTCCATACAAAATTAACTCGAATTTGAACAAGGATGGAGAGAGAAGCTATCTCTATTCATAAATAGCTATTTATAAAGGCCTTATGCAATAATCTAAATGCATAGTATAAGTATAAGCTTGCATAATAAGGCTGCAAGACTTATGCATAAGCTCTATGCATAAGCCTTATGCATAAGTCTTATGCATAAGCCATATGCATAAGCTCTATGCATAAGCCATATGCATAAGTCTTATGCACACGCTCTATGCATAAGTCTTATGCATAAGCCATATGCATACGCTCTATGCATAAGCTCTATGCATAAGTCTTATGCATAATAAGGCTGCAAGACTTATGCATAAGCTCTATGCATAAGCCTTATGCATAAGCCTTATGCATAAGCCATATGCATAAGCTCTATGCATAAGCCATATGCATAAGTCTTATGCACACGCTCTATGCATAAGTCTTATGCATAAGCCATATGCATAAGCTCTATGCATAAGTCTTATGCATACGCTCTATGCATAAGCCATATGCATACGCTCTATGCATAAGTATTATGCATAAGCCATATGCATAAGTCTTATGCATAAGCCATATGCACACGCTCTATGCATAAGCCTTATGCATAAGCTCTATGCATAAGCCATATGCATAAGTCTTATGCATAAGCTCTATGCATAAGTCTTATGCGTACGCTCTATGCATAAGCCATATGCATAAGCTCTATGCATAAGCCATATGCATAAGTCTTATGCACACACTGTATGCATAATCCATATGCATACGCTCTATGCATAAGCCTTATGCATAAGCTCTATGCATAAGTCTTATGCATAATAAGGCTGCAAGACTTATGCATAAGCTCTATGCATAAGCCTTATGCATAAGTCTTATGCACATGCTCTATGCATAAGTCTTATGCATAAGCTCTATGCATACGCTCTATGCATAAGCCATATGCATACGCTCTATGCATAAGTATTATGCATACGCTCTATGCATAAGCCATATGCATAAGCCATATGCATAAGTCTTATGCACACGCTCTATGCATAAGCCTTATGTATAAGCTCTATGCATAAGCCATATGCATAAGTCTTATGCATAAGCTCTATGCATAAGTCTTATGCGTACGCTCTATGCATAAGCCATATGCATAAGCTCTATGCATAAGCCATATGCATAAGTCTTATGCATACGCTCTATGCATAAGTCTTATGCATACGCTCTATGCAAGACTTATGCATAAGCTCTATGCATAAGCTCTATGCTATAAGCCTTATGCACTATGCTAACCCTTAATCCCATCACCCAATGGTGTAATAAACATGATCTTTTTTTACATGGATAATAGATCTTACCTTGATAACATATATAAACTCTATGAATAAAAAGAATACCTTATGCATTGAAAAACAGAGCATAAGACTTATATGTTATATGTATAAGAGAGTAAAAACATTCAAAAAGCTTTCAACAAGAAGGCTACGCAAGCTCTATGTACAATGTCCATGCAAGCTTTCAAGAAACCTATGCATAGAGATTTTATAAGCTTGTAAGAAACCTATGCATAGATATTTTATAAGCTTGCAAACTCTATGCATAAAGCCTATGCATAGAGCTTATGCATAGAGATTTCACAAGCTCACAAGCTCTATGAATAGAGCTTATGCATAACGCTTGCAAGAAGGCTATGCATAGAGATTGCAAGCTTATTATAGGTTTTATGCATAGATATTAAATTAATCCTATGTGTAAGCTTACAAGAACCCAAAACTAACCCTAAACCATAAAACAGGGATGCAATAATTCATAGAAAATAGCATAAACAAGAAAAATCGAAAGAGGATCTACCTCTTTTTTGCAAAGCTGAAGGAGAGGATTAGTGAAAGATTGGTGAGGTGAAAGAGCTGCAAAACAAAATATTAAACAAACTAATTAGTAAATTAAACACAAGAAAAAGAACTAATACAAAACCCTAAAATCTCTATCCATGCATTAGGAGATCTATGCATACATAGAGAGCTCTCAACATGCATAGAGAGCCAAAAAAACACAAAACCCTAAACGTCCTAATTCTTAAATTAAAAAGTAAAAGCAATTGCAAGAACATATTAGGAGAAGGAGAAGAGGAGAAAAGAAGAAAGAAGGAGAAAAGAGGAGAGAGGGAGAGAAAGAGAAGAGGGAGAGAAAGAGACCTTCTTGACCTGTAACGCGCCTTCTCTGCGAAAAAATCAGAAAATAGGCTCTCGGCTGTGAAAAACTTACGAGCGCCGGTATATGCTACGGAATATGCGTCGGAATATACGTCGGTATATGCTACGGAATGTGCGTCGGTATATACGTCGGAATGTGCGTTGGTATAGGCGTCGGTATACGCGACGGGACACGAAAATTTGAAAAAACCCCGCCCTACTTGTCTCCTCCAACATTACGACGGACATACCGACGTTCGACATTTGCGTCGGTATTTTAGCGTCGGTATGCCCTCAAGCTCTTGTAGTGAATCCTACTCATTACTACACATGGTAAGAATGTTTTAGCTACAACATTTGCAGTCAACTTAATGCTAAGTAAGAACTTCTCAGCTCTAAGAGTTGATGCTTTTCATCAACTTGATACAAAAACATCAACTTTCTACACAAAAGATCATTTTTTTTACAACACTTGATGTTTTGCATCAACATTATGCAAAACATAAACTTTCCCACAAAACTTAATGTTTTGCATCAACTTTGATGCAAAACATCAACTTTTCCACACAACTTGATGTTTTGCATCATCAAGTTTCAGATGCTCCAGAGAAGATCGGAGGTCAATTTTCACAAACAGCCTTCATGATGGCATGCTCAGATGACTTATTCCATAAATTTTGAGTACCAACACGACTATGTTTCGATACGATATAGATTGGGCAGGTAGCATCTCTGAGACAAGATATCTACCAGTGGATTTATGTTTTCATTGGGGAGTGCTACTGCTGTGACATGGAATAGCAAGAAGTAGCCCATAGTTGCCTTGTCGAGTACAGAGGTAGAGAGTACATAGGAGCTGCAGTGGAAGCGTGTGAGGTAGCTTGGTTATGCAAGATACTTGTTGATTTGGGGTTACATGTGGAGAAAAATGTTGTCATATATTGTGACAATCTTAGCAGTATACAGTTGGCCAGGAACCCAATTTTCCATGCGCGGACAAAACACATTGAGGTACCATTACCACTTCATCTGGGAGAGAGCCTTGGTAGGCGACATTGACTTGGTGTATGTCAGCACATAGGAACACGTCTCGCTAACATCTTCACGAAGGCCTTGTGAACTGAGAAGCTTCACAGATTTTGAGATATGGTTGGAGTTCATGAGTTGGAGTTAAGCTTGAGGGAGAGTGTTGAGATATCAAGTTCAATATGAGTTGACACTCACTAGGCGCCTGCATGATCGTTCGACATTTACATCATTGGCAGGTTTGGTAGATGGCATCGACATATCTTCACCAGAGATTCTACAGCTAGACTACACTGACTAGTCCACACCTTCCCACTTCTCTTAGCATGCTCACATTATGGACCGCTTGTATATACTCTATTATGGACCGCTTGTATATACTCTATTATGTGTGTTAGTTAATTTGTCTTCTTTGTAGATCTCTTTTGTTGTGTGAAGAAGAAGAATTTTTAGTCTCTCACCTTGTCTGTTCTCTTCTAGGGTTTGTGTGAGTGCTTGCAAGAGCTCAAGCTCTCTTCTCCCCTGCATCTTTTCATGGTATCAAATCCTGGTTCATGCTAAGGGCTGAGCGGCAAGCAAGAGAAGCACATGAAGCGGTACGAGGGTAAGAGCTTCATCTACTCTTCCCCCTTTGTGTTGGCTACTACACCCTTGTCGAGGGCTCTTCGGGAGGCACCGGCAAACAAACTCCGATTGAGGGGCTTTCTTCGTGGGAGAAGAGCTACAAGGCAACTATATTTTCTATTGGATACAAAGGACATACCTTTTTGGGTCGAAAACGCATTTCGGGCACGTCTGGACCTTCATTTTTAGTTCGTAGCGTTCACAGGCACTGCGGGGGTAAGTTTTGGATTCTCTATAGAACTCTGCTTTGGAACTGCAAGAAGGGCAATTGGTTGTGCGCTGACACTCTGTATACTGTAAAGAGGTCTTAAAGTTGCCATTGGGTGTATGTACGCAAATCGAGGTCATTGGTTGTGATAGTTTGGGTGCAATACAGTACCGCTACAGAGAATACATCAGTTTGTGCAGGTCAAACAAGAGTGCTATTTTTGATAAATTTGTGTTGGAGACAAGATGTCGAATGATGAAATAAACCAGATTGTTATAGAGAAACTTGATAAGAATAACTTCCAAGCTTGGAGGTTTAGATTGACAAATTTCCTGATGGAAAAAGGCTATTGGGACTACATTGAAGGTGAACATAAGGAGGCACTGGAGATACCAGAGATTAATCCAACTGCTGCAGATGTAAAAGATTTCAAGGATTGGAATCAAGGAGCAAGGAAAGTAATGTATTGGCTTTCTATTAGTATACAGGACACCATGATTGGGCATATATAAGAGGCATGGGACACCTTAGTGAAGCTGTATGAAACCAACACCAAGGCACAAAAGATTCAGTTGAAGAATGAGCTTCATACTGTGGAGAAGAAAAATAAGTTTGTGAATGATTATGCCTTGAAGATCAATTGGTGTTTCTGTTGATGATGATAAGGTGGAAGTGTGTCTATGTGGTCTCAGGCCACAATATAAGGCATTCAAGATGTCTATTCAAACTTGGGAGAATATTCTTGATTTCATAGATTTGGTGTTAATGCTAATCATTGAAGAGAAGAATTTGGGTGAAGATCAACCGTCTTCAGAAAACAAAACAGTTCAGAGAGTAGCATGCATTCTACACACGTGCAGGTAGAGGACAAGGTAGAGGTTGTGGACGTGGCCAAGGTGGTGGCCAAATAGGTAATCAAAATTATGGTCAGCAGCACCAACAGTCCCAAGATTCACAACAACAACACACAGGTGGAAGAGACCAGTTTAGAGGCAAGGGGAGTCAAAGAGGTCGTGGTAATTGGCAAAGGCAGCATAATGATACATGAGGTTATTTTTACTGTGGTAACCTTGGACATGTGCAGGTAGATTGCTATAAGAAACAGAGTGACATGCAAACTTGAAAAGTGCAACAAAATAACTATGTGTCCTCTAGCAGAAATAATGAGGATAATGAGAGGTTGTTTGTTATGCAACATGTGGTTAATGCTGTGTCTCAAAATGATGTAGTAGCATGTAAAGATAATGTATGATATGTTGATTCAGGTGGTTCAAACAATGTGACAAGTCATGGTGAGTGGCTCCTCAAAGAAATGAATATGTACTTCATGTTCTGAACATTACAAAGAATCTGGTTTATGTTGGCCAGATGATTGAGCAGGGTTTACAGGTCCAGTTTAATCTTGATGGTGGCTGTTATGTAAAAGACTTTAAAGATAAGTGCAGGTTGGTTGCAAAAGGCAACAGAGTGGGGAAAATGTTTACATTAAGGTTGGTTGCAAAAGGCAACAGAGTGGGGAAAATGTTTACATTGAATGTAAATATGCTTGAAGTGAGTACTGTAATGTTTGCAAATGGTTTTGCAAATGGTTCTGGAGTTGTAGAGCAGATACAGACATTTGGCATAAGAGATTTGGGCATCATGTAAACCTGCAAAGAATGAAATCTATGCAGACTAAAGAAATTGTGACAGGGCTGCCTAAGTTTAAAGTTGAAGGTATGCAAAAAGTATGTGAAGCATATCAATTTGGAAAGCAAACAAAGCATGTATTTTCACATGACAGAAATGTGAGCAAGAATGTACTAGATGTTGTGCATTCAGATGTATGGGGTCCTATGATGAAGACTATGTCTATGGGTGGCTACATGTATTACGTAACATGCACACAAGGAAAGTGTTGGTTTATTTCATGAAGGAGAAGAGTGAAGTGTTCACTCATTTTTATAATTTTAGAGTGATGGCTAAAAAACATAAAGAAAAGCATGTGAAGTGCCTAAGGTCAAATGGAGGGGGAGAATACTTCTCCAATGAGTGCTCTGAATTCTTTTGCAAAAATTGACTAGCACTCAAAAAATGTTAGAATACATCCATAATTTATGAAAAATCCTACAAGCATCCTTGAGTCTATTTCTAGACCCAAATAGCAAAGCCTTTATACTTACCTTGATAGTTTGCATGACATAATAATTTGCTCTATTATTTATAAGCAAATAGTGGGCATGATAAACCTAATCACGTTAAAAGAGTAGAAAATCAAAATATTTTTTCGACAGGACAATTTTAGAGGCAGACATCATATAGCCTATGGGTGTAAATTTCTACCCACATAGGTATTCATTTTCATGAAGGAAATTCTTGTTATGCAATATGGATAAGGGTGGCAAGAAGAAATTGTAGATTATATCATGTACATATGTGGTGGTGGCAAAAATTCATAGTATGCATACGTTGATGTTTGATCCAGATAGCCATTATCACAAACATAGGTGATGGTATATCTAAGAGTAGTGTAGTAATGAGCTCTAGTTACAATTATTTATAGTACATGTGAAAGATGTTGAGAGATGGTATGTCTAAGGGTAGGGTAGAATGAGCTCTAGTTATAATTATTTGGAGGACATGCGAAGGATGCTGAGAGATGCGATCTTCGCCCCACGACATTATCTTTGTGTACAAAGAGAAAAGAGAGGAGCTTAGAGCTTCTTGAATGGTGGTAGAGAGGAGCTTGTAGATTTCACAATAACAGTAGATTCAAGGTCTCCTATACTGGAGAGCATAATACTGCACATAGGCATGGGAGAGTCCACGCTTACATGCATCCCCCTCCCCGACATAGATGGTACCACCATGTGTATTTGCTTATAGTGAACTTCAGCTTTAAAATTGAATTGTAGAACCAAAATCAGGATTGGCGAATTAATCGACTCATGGTTTTCCAAATCAATGGAGCCTTGCACATCTGGATCAAAACCAATGGATTACAAGTCATCATGGATTATCTCATCTAGCTTTTTTGCTATCATGAATTTTTGGCATCTACTATGTAGCAATATTATTTATGATACAAAGGTTACATGGATACATAGACAAGCATTTTTTTTAATGACCTCCTCTCAAATTTGTAGTCAAAGGTTGCGACCATGTGTGTTTTTTAGGTCTTTAGCCCTAAACTTTTGTTCTACCTATATCATCTTATATTGGGCATATATATTTTTTAATTCGATGATTTATAGGATTTGTTTTTGATTTTTTGAGATTTTATTGGCTACTATCTATCATTTGGAAATTTTTTACAGATTTATGGGTGATAAAATAAAAACAATTCTCATAAAAACTGTAAAAATATTTCAAAGTTGAGAAAATAGTTCCCTAAAAGTTGATGTTTTACATCAACGTTGATGCAAAATATCAACTTTTCCACACAACTTGATGTTTTTCATCAAAGTTGATGCAAAACATCAACTCTCCACAAAACTAGATGTTTTGCATTAAGTTTCGACGGATGCTCTGGAAAAGAAAGTTGGAGAATCGGAGGTTGATTTTCACAAGTAGCCTGTTTTAGCAATTCCGTCCATGATGGCATGCCTAGATGACCTATTCCACAAATTTTGAGTATCAACACGACTATGTTTCGATATGCGATATGCAGACGTCACACTGCGATTTGCTAATGCAGCAAATAGCTCTGTGAGACGTCTATGTACCCATATAGCTCCAATGGTACATCTGCTGCATATTCAATAGTGGCTCTCAAATATCGAAGTGTGCATCACACTGTCAAGATATCGTTTATGCAAAACTTGCATAAATTGGCTCTCTAAGCCAATAGCATAACTCAAATATGGCCTACTGATTGTGACATAGATCAAACTCCCCACAATCTTCCTGTACACATAGTGGGATCCTCCAACACATAACCTGCATCTGCACTAAGCTTTCCATTTTGATCTAATGGCACCGAGATTGACTTACAATTAGCCATCCCATACTTGGACATGTCCAATATATACTATCTCTGTGACAACCAAATACCATCAAGTGTGCGAATGGCCTCAATTCCCAAAAAGTAGCACAAATCTCCCAAATCCTTCATCTCAAACTTTCTTTTGAGAAGACTTTTCACATGCTCAATATCATCCAAGTTGTCACCCCCAACAATAAGATCCTCTATATATATGTGGTGATGATCATAATACCCTTATCACTCTTGTGCACATACAAAGAGTGATCTACATCTGCCATATGAAAACCAATAGTGACAAGATACTCAGCAATCTTGTCATGCCTTGCTTGTGGAGCTTGCTTCAGCCCATATAAAGCCTTACGAAGCTTACGTTCATACTTCGGGTGACCAGTATCCTCAAAAATAGGTGGCTGATCCATATACACTTCTTCTTGCAAGTCGCCGTGCAAGAACACATTTTTTACATCCATCTGATGTAAAAACCAGCCTTTAGCTGCTGCAGCCACTACAATCACAACTCTCACAATTTCCATCTTTGCAACCAGGGAAAATGTCTCCTCATAATCAATCTCATGTGTCTACGCATATCCTTTGGCTACCAATCTAGCCTTGTACCTGCTTATGCTACCATCACTATTATGTTTCACCTTATACACCCACTTACAGCGAATAGCTTTCTTGCCTTTAGGCAATGGCACCAAATCCCAAGTCTCATTTTCATACAATGAATCCATCTCCTCATCCATAGCTTTCTCCCAACACACATTTCCAATAGCCTCATCGAAGCATGTGGGCTCTACAACCTGCATAACTTTTTCCATATAAGCATAGTGATGTGCCACATAACCATCATAAGTCAACCTCTGGCATAGGGTTTTTGACTCTTCCAAATCTTTGTAACTTTGCATTCATGGCTTCCATAGCCTTCTTCACACCATGGCTTGGGAAGAAGGCTGAGAGATAAGCCTTCTTCCCAAGCTCCTCACATCAAGGCTTATCTCTGAGCCACTAGACCCTCCATCAACAAGAGAATGCCATGCAAAAATATCAAGCATACCAAGGGGCTCAACTACTTTCTCTTTGCCTTTATGTGATGTACCAACTACATTTCTAGGACTGGTATTATAACACAGCTTGCCGCTCCATGGTCTATCAACAGAACCACTAGATGAGGACTCTCCTAATCCACCCAATGACTCCTCGTCGGGGGGTGCACCTCAAAAAATGTAAGTCTACCACGTGCGATCATTAGGTGGGGTTTTTTTAATCCAAAATATTGGGTAAATTTACAGAAATACAATTACAAGAGGGGTATTTTAATTGTACTTTGGAAAAAAACCCGTAAGTCTATAAAGAAAAAGGGGTAGTTTTATCAGCTCAAAATTCACAGATAAGGGGTTTTTTAAATACCCCTTGAACGCACGTCGTAGGAGGGGCTTCCATATAGTGCACCCCCCGAGAATGACTCTAATTGCTTACTTGCATTCTGTGCAAGCAATTCCACTTACATCACACCCCCAACAACATCTTTTCAGCAGCATTCCAGCTACTCATCTCATCAAATACAACATCCATGCTTACCCTCAATTCATGTGTAGTAGGATTATAGCATCTATATCCCTTTTGCTCAAGGGAATACCCAATAAACACACATTTTTTTCCTTTAGATCCAACTTATTATGCAACTCATCTGGCACATGCACATATGCAATACATCCAAAAACTTTTAAGTGAGACAAATCAGGTTTCTTGCCCAGTAAACTTCTCCTCTGGCATTACATCATGTATGGCTGCACTAGGAGTCCTATTCATGATATAAACTGCTATAGACACAGCCTCAACCCAATAGCTATATGCAGCAATTCTTCTCTACCATCAATGCTTGTGCTATCTCTGTAATGTGCCTGTTTTTTTGCTCAACAACTCCATTTTACTGTGGAGTGTATCTACACGTAAATTGTCTCTAAATACCATTCTTTCACAAGAATTCAGAGAACTCGTTGAGAAGTATTCTCCTGCTCCATCTAACCTTAGGCACTTCACATGTTTTCATGTCTATTTTTCAGCCATCATCACTCTGAAATTTTGAAAATGAGTGAACACTTCACTCTTCTCCTTCATGAAATACACCCACACTTTCCTAGTGTGGTCATCAATGAATGTTACGTAGTACCTACAGCCACCCATAGACATAGTCTTTTACAGGACCCCATGCATCACAACATCAAGTACATTCCTGCTCACATTTCTGTCATGTGGAAATACATGCTTTGTTTTATTTCCAAATTGACATGCTTCACAAACTTTCTGCATACCTTAAACCTTAAACTTAGGTAGCCATGTCATAATTTCTTTAGTCTGCATAGATTTAATTCTTTGCACATTTACATGCCCAATTCTCTTATTCCAAATGTCTATATTTGCAACAACTCTAGAATCATTTGTAGACATTGCAGCACTCACTTCAGACATATCTACATTCTCAATGTAAACATTTTTCCCACTCTATTGCCTTTTGCAACCAACCTGCACTTATCTTTAAAGTCTTCTACATAACATCCATCAGGTAAACTGGACCTACAAACCCTGCTCAATCATCTGGCCAATAGAAACCACATTGTTTATAATGTTTGAAACATGAAGTACATCTGCAAGGTACTTCATCTTACCATCCTGCATAGACAATGGCACATCTCCAACATGGGTAATCGAATGAGCAGTGTCATCCCCTGCTGTTTCAACAAAACCTGGTCTTTCAAGACTCTTCATTTCCTTGAACCACTCACCATGACTTGTCATGTGGTTTGAAGCAGCTAAATCAGCATACCATACATCATCGTTACATGCTGCTACATCATTTCCAAACACAGTATTAACCACACGTTGTATAACAAATAACCTCTCATTATCCTCATTATTTTTGCTAGAGGATGCATGGTTGTTTTGCTACACTTTTCAATTTCGCATGTCACTGTGTTTCTTATAGCAATTTGCCTGCAAATGTCCAAGCTTACCACAGTAAAAACAACCTCGTGTATCATTATGCTGCCTTTGCTAATTACCACGACCTCATGTATCATTATGCTGCCTTTGCTAATTACCACGACCTCTTTAACTTTCCTTGCCTCTAAATTGGTCTCTTCCACTTGTGTGTTGTTGTTGTGAATCCTGGGGTTGTTGCTACCTGACCATAGTTCTGATTACCTGTCCAGCCACCACCTTGGCCACGTCCACAACCTCTATCTCATCCTCTACCTACACTTGTGTAGAACTCCTCTGTTGCTCTGAACTATTTTTGTTTTGTGAAGACTGTTGATCTTCACCCAAATTTTTCTCTTCAATTATTAGTTGATACCAAATCTATGAAATTGGGAATGTTCTCCTAAGTTTCAATAGATGTCTTGAACGCCTTGCATTGTGGTGCGAGACCACGTAGACACACATCCACCTTATCATCATCATCACAGAAACAGTAATTAATGCAAGGGATTCCACAATGCCCTTGATCTTCAAGGCATAATCATTCACAGACATATTTTTCTTCTCATGACTTCTTAGGTGACTTGGCATCATGTATATGCCCAATCATGGTGTCTTGTATACTAATAGAAAGCCAATACATGACTTTCCTTTCTCCTTGATTCCAATCCTTGAATTCTTTTACTTCTGCAATAGTTTAATTAATCTTTATTATCTCTAGTTCAAGGCATAATCATTCACAGACATATTTTTCTTCTCATGACTTCTTAGGTGACTTGGCATCATGTATATGCCCAATCATGGTGTCTTGTATACTAATAGAAAGCCAATACATGACTTTCCTTTCTCCTTGATTCCAATCCTTGAATTCTTTTACTTCTGCAACAGTTTAATTAATCTTCATTATCTCTAGTTCCTCCTTATGTTCACCTTCAATATAGTCCCAGTAGCCTTTTCCCATCAAGAAATTTGTCAATATAAACCTCCAAGAATGGAAGTTATTCTTCTTAAGTTTCTCTGCAACAATCTGGTTTATTCCATCATTCGACATCTTGTTTGTAACACAAATTTACCAAAAATAGCACTCTTGTTTGACCTGCACAAACTGTTGTATTCTCTGTAGCGGTACTGTATTGCACCCAAACTGTCACAACTAGTGACCTCAATTTGCATACATACACCCAATGGAAACCTTAAGACCTCTTTGCAGTACACACAGTTTGTGCACAACCAATCGCCCTTCCTGCAGTTCCAAAAACAGAGTTCTGTAGAGAATCGAAACTTACCCGTAGTGCCCGTGAACGCGTGCGAATTGAAAAATGAAGGTCCAGATGCACCCGAAACACGTTTTTGTCCCAAAAACATCTATCCAACATATCCAAAAGTTTCCCTGTAGCTCTACTTGCATGAAGAAAGCTACTCAATTGGAGTTCGTTTACTGGTGCCTTCCGAAGAGCTCCCAGCAAGGGTGTAGTAGACAACACAAAGGAGGAAGAGTAGATGAAGCTCTTACCCTCGTACCGCTTCTTGTGCTTCTCTTGCTTGCTGCTCCCCTTAGCATAAACCAAGATCTAATACCATGAAAAGATGTAGGGTAGAAGAGAGCTTGAGCTCTTGCAAGCACTCACAGATTCACAGAAACCCTAGAAGAGAACACACAAGGTGAGAGACTAAAAATTCTTCTTCTTCTTCTTCACACAAAAAAAGAGGTCTACAAAGAAGATAACACACATAATAGAGTATATACAAGCGATCCATAATGTGAACATGCTAAGAGGAGTGTGTAGGTGTGGACTAGTCGGTGTAGTCCAGTTATAGAATCTCTGGCGAAGATATGTCGATGCCAGCTACCAAACCCGCCAGTGATGTAAATGTCAAACGGTCATGTAGGTGCCTCGTGATTGTCAGCTCATGTTCAGCTTAACATCTCAACAATTCCTAAAATCAAATAACTCATAGAGTGATCGACCTTAACTCGGGCAACCTCAGCTTAGATGCTGGAAGGGGTCATAGTTGTGACCATTGATGGTTAGGAGATGATGAGGGGTACAACTAAGTTCATCATTAGTGGACGGTGGTCGATGGGGACACATTATGAATACACGGTCTCAGTGAGCCGCGTCAATGCAGTGTAACCGCCCACATCTTGGACGCGTCACGGCACTACCTGTAGCACTATAAATGGACATAGTTGGCACAAGCAAAGGCATCCAATGTTTATGAGCATATATTCCCTATACTCTTAGTACGCCCTCCATCCAGAGTCTATCTAGATCACCATCTAAGCTCTACACTAGAGCACATGGGTGGACAGCACCATCATATTGTACCTATCTCTTGTTTGGTATAATCAAAATTTTAAAATTCTCTCCATTCTCTCTATTGCATTGTCTAGTGTACTTTCTCTTATTGTATATGTTTTCGTTGTGCCATATTCTTACATGCAACACCATGTGGCCAAAAAAGAAAAAGGGCTATGAGCAAAGGTTTTTAGCACCACATTCATTCATACTAATACCTTAGTAAGCTGTTATCTTATACAAAAGACCACACGTTAGAAGGTAGTGTTCACATTATGAATGAAGAAAGTTATATTCATGATTTTTACTGATGCATTTCTAATGTAGGCTACTAATACTTTTGATTTACAAGTTCAGCTTTTGAAACTATTGTTGTGGGATTTTTGTGCAAGACAATATTTTGAAACTACTATTGTGGCTATTATGTCCCTTGTTGCAACAGCGCTGATGTTGCACAAAGTTATACCAAAGTTGGTTACCTTGGGTAGCCTAAGCTACTTGCAAAAAAAACAAAAAGAGGTAGAAATAACAAGGTAACCAAGGTGGTAAAATAAATAAATAAAGTGCACACTTTATAAATGTGAAGGAAAGGCGCATTAAATGAAGAAGGGTCTATGTGTATTGAGTCGCGATTGGCAATTATAGGGGAGAATGGATTTTTTTCATATATATATATATATATATACACTACTTCACCTCTAGTCTTCTTCTCAAACTATTAAAAAAATTCAAAGTATATATATATATATACATACACACACACACACACACACACACACACACACACACACATACACACACACACACACACACACACACATTGTGAGATCCCCCTGTTCCCACCGAGCAACGGATTCGGGTACTAGCAGCGGAAGTAGTACTTCTCACACGGGACAGGGGTCCCACATTCGGGGCCTCGTCCACGGATATCCGGACAAGAGACTAATCCGTCGGTTTTTCCAAAACCGAACCCGGAAAAACTTCCCTTATCCGGAAAGCACGGGCGATTCCACCAGGATAATTTTTTTTACTCTAACGTAGTCAAGATCATTACTGATCACGCTGATCCAACTGCACCTATAAAGATACTCGGTCGGATCAAGGAAGAAACTTGCACTTGGATCATTGGGATCAACGCTTTTTTCCCCATCAAGAGGCACAGCCGTTGATTCCTATCCATAGAACAATTACTATCCGGGACTTACTTCATCTATCGTAATAACAGAAATTGAGTCTCGGTTTACGGATCCATCAGTCCAGCCTAACCCCATCCGATCCCATGGGTTAGCCAACCGCCCAACCACTGTAGTGATGGGATCCAATTTGGAATTTGGTTAGGTTTTGTCCCGGGTACCAAGGAAAAGAGTTCCAAGGCCCCCTAGCCGGAATTTCATGCAAACATAAAACTAGCCACACCACTTACACACCCAATATGAAAATTGCCTTTTTCTTAGCATCAGCTAACTTTAAAACAATCCTTTAATGAAACCATAGTGCCACTGATCACAATCTCCCAATTTATCCAGTTGATTCATAATTTCCCATCATTCCTTCATCAGAGTATCTATGGCATCATTGGCAACTAGAACGCTCACCACCTGTCCACACAGAGGCCGTTTCCATAGTTCCTAGCCCATAATACTCGGCAATATAATCACTTATCAAGATGGACTCTCGTTGAAGATCAGCAAGATCAACCAACAGATCCATATAAAAGAGCCATGGACTCATCCGTTGAGGACCAGCAAGGTCAGTCAACCAGATCCATGCCCGGTTTCACAAAACAACTCTTACTCCTTGTTCCAATATCTTCCTCGACGCACGCGTGGGTATCCTAGGCGACCCAGAGCCCGAGCACCGTATGGTCAGCACCCTCTAGGATCCTTCGCAGGTGACCTAGCGCTTCACTCATAGGCCGCTTCCTTGGTCCCTCATCCACCGTACCGGAAGCTCACCATTTTAATCGAACCGAGGCTGGTCAAGACCTCGGTCGACCTTGCTACGCGAGACGTCCTCCATTGACTCTCCGTCAGCAGTTGCAACTTTATCAGTTAGGTCTCCACGACCTTAATCACAAGACGGTCAAAATGCTTCCCCAGCATTCTTGACATAAAACAGCCATTTACAAACAGCATTTACAAACAGTTTACAAATACAGTTTCTATATTAACTCTCATTTTTCCACATTATCCCTCATTAATCCACATTACTTATTCCACATTCCATGTATATGTGTACTCATCCAATCACCTCCTTTTCCATCTCTTCACTTCAGATTCCTTCACATCACATATCATATATTCACATCCATATCCACATCCATACATCCACATCCACATCCACATTCACATCCATACATCCACATCTACATGCTTATCTCCATTTTCACATCCTCATTTATACATCCACATCCCATATCCACATTCATACATACACATCCATATCCACATCCACATCCACATCCACATTCACATCCATGCATCCACATCTACATGCTTACCTCCATTTTCACATCCTCATTTATACATCCACATCCCATATCCACATTCATACATACACATCCATACATCCACATCTACATCCACATACATACATACATCCACATCCACATTCCACATTCACATCCACATCTACATTCACATTCACATACATCCACATCCACATTCCCATACATCCACATCTATACATCCACATTCCACATTCACATCTACATTCACATTCACATACATCCACATCTACATTCACATTCACATACATCCACATCCCCATTCCCATTCACATCTATACATCCACATCTACATCCACATACATACATACATCCACATCCACATTCCACATTCACATCTATACATCCACATCTACATCCACATTCACATACATCCACATCTACATTCACATTCACATACATCCACATCCCCATTCCCATTCACATCTATACATCCACATCTACATCCACATACATACATACATCCACATCCACATTCCACATTCACATCTATACATCCACATCTACATCCACATTCACATACATCCACATCCACATTTCCATTCACATCTATACATCCACATCCATTCACATCTATACATCCACATTTACATCTATGCATATACATCTTCATGCATATATCCATTTTCATGTTCATACATCCACACTCCCATCTCCATATCCACACATCCACATACATACATCCATTTTCACATTCCCATTTATATAACCCCATATACCTTCACATCTAATCTTTTACATCACATCCATTCTCGCCCTATCACAACCCATATACATCTTATCCTATCACATACACTTCTTACCTCATCCCCCCATACACATCTTAATTCATCTTATCACATCCTAACTTATTTCATAAGCATCTTATCACCTCTTATCACACCTCTTATCACATCCTATCACTTTCCATACGCATCTTATCAATTCTTATCACATCTCATACACCTCTTATCACATCTTATCACATTTCATATCTTTTTTTTAAAAAAAAAAGAGAATTCTTTTATTTGATATAAGATTTCTCTACATATTTATTTATACATAAATTCCATTTAAGGGGACTAACACTTTCGAAATTAAAATCAATCTTTTATGCATCTTCTTATGCATGATTTCAATTTGGTAGGGAATTATACTTTTAGAATAAAAGAATTTCTCTTATGCATCTAAGTTAAGCATAAAATCCATTTATGAGGAAAATCATACTTTTAGTATAAAAAGAATATCTTTTATGCATACCTATATGCATGAAATCCAATATGATAAAAGTAACACTTTTGATATAAAAATTTTTCCTTTATGCATACTTCTATGCATGAAAATTAAAAATGATAAAAGTAACACTTTTGATATAAAAATTTTCCTTTATGCATACTTCTATGCATGAAAATTAAAAATGATAAAAGTAACACTTTTGATATAAAAATTTTCTTTTATGCATACTTTTATGTATGAAATAAAAATGATAAAAGTAACACTTTTGATATAAAAATTTATCCATTATGCATACTTCTATGCATGAAAATAAAAATGGTAAAAATAACACTTTTGATATAAAAATTTATCCTTTATGCATACTTCTATGCATGAAAGTAAAAATGATAAAAGTAACACTTTTGATATAAAAATTTATCCATTATGCATACTTCTATGCATGAAAATAAAAATGGTAAAAATAACACTTTTGATATAAAAATTTATCCTTTATGCATAATTTCTCCATGATTATAATGAAATTCTTTCAATTAATCTAGGATGATGATTCCTAGAATATGGTAGGAAGTCCTCTTTTTATGCTTTGAATGAAAATTTTTTATGCATATTTTTTATAAAAATTTTGCCATAGCTCCGCTGCTATGACTGATAAATCTCAATTTTTCTAAGGGATAAAGCTTATCATTAAGGAAATAATTAAAATGATTCTCTAATTGGATCCTTAATCCATAATGGATTGAATCATCAATATACATAAACTAAAAGCATAAGAAAAATCCATTAATTTGGCCTCAAGCATAGCTTAATCTTGGGTTAAGGAAAAGCTTTATGAAAAGCTTGATTTGGATTGAGAATGGGTCATGAGTATGACCATTTCTTGAGTGAGAGAGAGAATTCACATAAGAATCATTAGAATTTAAACATAAATGAAAATTAACTTCAATAGCATTTATTAAATTATGTAACTCTTCACTACTATTCAAACTTCAATAGCATTTAAAAAAAACCATACCAATTAAACTTCTCAAGCTTGAGAGGGGTTGAGAAGAGAGAAACATTGAGAAATTATAGAAAGATGAATATTCACTAATTACCTTACAACTTGCTTGATTCTTTGTTCACGGTAGAGGCCCCCAACCAATCAATTGGTTAAGTATGTTGATGGAGCCACTAATGGGGATTGAAGAAAGAGGGAAGCTCCAAAAACTAGTGAATTATTAAATGAATTCACAGTTCTTGGCTTAGGTGGAGTAGAGTAACGATGCATAAACACTATATATTTTTCAACAAGGGGGAGGCTTCTATTTATAGGAAAAATTGAGCTCCTAACCAAACAAACTGATTCTAGAATTTTCCAAATCAGTTTGCTCAATTTTTGACCATTTTTAGGTCAGTTAAGCTAACTTTTTGGAACTAGACTTGAATGAGGAGAGAGGAGAGATGAAATATCTCAATTTTTATGAGTTTAAAACTCATTCAAGCATGTGAAATATGCACCTCCTTTAAAGAACTCCCCTTCCTTACATATGTGTCATAATGGAATCATTTTAATATTGCTCATAGTTTTTTTTCTAATAAACCTTGTACATTTTCAACTCTTCATCTTATGTGAAATATGCACCTCCTTTAAAGAACTCCCCTTCCTTACATATGTCATACTTTTAATATTGCTCATAATTTTTTTTACTAATAAACCTTGTACATTTTCAACTCTTCATCTTATGTGAAATATGCACCTCCTTTAAAGAACTCCTCTTCCTTACATATGTCATACTTTTAATATTGCTCATAATTTTTTACTAATAAACCTTGTACATTTTCAACTCTTCATCTTATGTGAAATATGCACCTCCTTTAAAGAACTCCTCTTCCTTACATATGTCATACTTTTAATATTGCTCATAATTTTTTACTAATAAACCTTGTACATTTTCAACTCTTCATCTTATGTGAGCATTTACTCATTTTTGGGTATCTTCTTTTTCAAATTGGATTTATCTCCTCCTTACACATGGATTGATGCTATTGGCCCATAGGAACCTTAATTGGACCATAATCCAAAAATTTCTGAAAATCTAGACCCTTAGACTAAGGTCCTTTATACACATTTCCAATTAATTCCAATTGCACATTGAAAAGTTCTTTTTGAATTTCTGTTTCAGGGAAACTTATTTTAATAAGATGAGATAATTTTCTATCCAAAAATATTAAAAATCTGAATATTCTCTCTCTAGAATATTTTCTCTCTCTAGGTTAAAACAGTTAGAAACAAGTCTTTTATATTTCTGAAGAGGGATTGATTATAGAAGAAGATACTAGACATCAAAAAGGGGGTGGGAGAGGAATCTTACATTCTACCCCACTTAAAAAATGCGAGATGTCCTCATCTCGCAAACTGGGATAATTTCGCAAGATGCACGAATATGAGACTTAGAGAAAAATTTTAATCAAGATTAACCACCAAGAAACGTCTTAAAGAGAGCAAGATTCAAAATAAGAACAAGATTTAAACTTTATTCATTCTCGGAACTTATACAGTAAATATAGAAGAACTCTTTACACTTCCATAAGCCCGTCCATCATATGATCACAAAAGCAGTCCTCACAAGCTGCACAAGTATAAGGTAACTCATCTATGGGAATAATTCTGTTGGTTATTGCTGCACCTATCTCAGTGGTATGAGGTGATCTAACAAAAGGACCTCTGAGAGGCAAGCCAAAAACGGGATAAAGGCATATCTTCTCATGAGGAAGAAAACATGCCAGTAAGAAGACCCGCTCAGAAAACCCAAGATGCCTTGATCTCATGACACAGTAGTATCGGGGACCCAAACCCAAAGCTTCAATAACCATGGCCAAGCGGACATTGTTACGAAAGTGCTGCTGACCCCAGGGTGTTACCCTAGTTATGTTTTGATAGGTCCGCCATTTGGTTTGCGCTACAGAAGTTCCCAAGTGAGGGAAAAGTGAGCGCTCATACTGCTCTATAAAATCCTTCTTCACAGATTCACTTGCGTCTTGAAGGTGAGGAATCATTATGGATAAAACTAGTTCTTGTTGCCAAGCCATGAAGGAGATTAAGAAAGAAAGGAGATCGATGGAAGTAAGATTACTGTGAGCGACAAGTAAAAGTTACGACTTATATAAAGGAAGGATCTAGCGTAACTTAGAAGCCAACGGTAACTTGCCACTGAAGTTTTACCGTCTTTCCATGATTTGGGTTTGGCACATATTTCTATGAAATACATTAAGAACTTTGAGATGAGGAGATAAAAGAAGCTCGTAAGCTAAGTCGCTTACTTTCTTTGAATTCAGATAAGGTTCACAATATCTGGGGGATAACTTCTTAAACTCCCCAATAGATAAAGAACTTCTTTTGGGCCGTACTCGAATGAAGACCAAAACCTTGGTATCCAAAACACCGATTTTTACTTTTGAACTCATTGTTCTGAATCCTTAAAATAGGTGAAACTCTTGAGAAGTATTCTAGGGAAAGGGTGTTTCTTTTTTAAACAAAATCTTTCTTTTATTTTAGAGATCCAAAAGGGAGATTCTTACTCCTATATACCTCGAAGGTTGGGGAGGAATATTACATTCTACCCCACTTAAAAAAGTGCGAGATGTCCTCATCTCGCAAGGTAGAGGATAACTCTTTTTCTTAAGATCTAATTTTATTCTGGGGTTCCTTATATTCTGGTCAACCCAGCAGAATATTGGGATAAAAATCTCTTAGAACTCATCAACAATTCATTCAGATCATATCATTCATATCTTTAACATGATAATGGTCCATTAGACCGAAAAATTTCCTTTCTGAACATTCCTCACGGGAATTTCAGTCAAGCAAGTTCTCAATTTGTCATCCCTTAACTTGATCTACTGATCCAGTGTTAACAGTAACAATTTGACAGCACAATCCACTAATCTCATAGTGATTTGTTGAAATCATTATCATCATTTATCATTACAGGGACTCGTCCCATTCATCCTCATTGCGGTTTTGCTCAAGTTATTATATTTCAACTAAATTTCAAAAATCATCATTTTTCAATCAGAATCCCAATCAATTCATCAGTTCCCAAACAGAATTAAAAATCATATCAACCACATTCAAATTCATCATCTGGATAGCATTAACGCTTATAATTTCAAGTCTTAGATTTACTCGTATATACTGTCAGTAAAGAGCTGCAGTTATACTCTCGGTATATACGGATAGTCACGGCCCTTGGAATTATAAGGTAAATACCATCATGTCTAGGCCTCAAGCAAGCCAAGGATTCTATATAATTGCGGTACTTCCATCTGAAGACCCAATTACCAAATTACGAATTTCAATTTGAATATCAAATTGTATGAATTATATCACACAATTACAACCTTTTTGTGTTTCTTGATAAATTTCTGACCTATTTGTCTTCTCAATTGATCTTTATTAACCAAATGCTCTGATACCAACTGTGAGATCCCCCTGTTCCCACCGAGCAACGGATTCGGGTACTAGCAGCGGAAGTAGTACTTCTCACACGGGACAGGGGTCCCACATTCGGGGCCTCGTCCACGGATATCCGGACAAGAGACTAATCCGTCGGTTTTTCCAAAACCGAACCCGGAAAAACTTCCCTTATCCGGAAAGCACGGGCGATTCCACCAGGATAATTTTTTTTACTCTAACGTAGTCAAGATCATTACTGATCACGCTGATCCAACTGCACCTATAAAGATACTCGGTCGGATCAAGGAAGAAACTTGCACTTGGATCATTGGGATCAACGCTTTTTTCCCCATCAAGAGGCACAGCCGTTGATTCCTATCCATAGAACAATTACTATCCGGGACTTACTTCATCTATCGTAATAACAGAAATTGAGTCTCGGTTTACGGATCCATCAGTCCAGCCTAACCCCATCCGATCCCATGGGTTAGCCAACCGCCCAACCACTGTAGTGATGGGATCCAATTTGGAATTTGGTTAGGTTTTGTCCCGGGTACCAAGGAAAAGAGTTCCAAGGCCCCCTAGCCGGAATTTCATGCAAACATAAAACTAGCCACACCACTTACACACCCAATATGAAAATTGCCTTTTTCTTAGCATCAGCTAACTTTAAAACAATCCTTTAATGAAACCATAGTGCCACTGATCACAATCTCCCAATTTATCCAGTTGATTCATAATTTCCCATCATTCCTTCATCAGAGTATCTATGGCATCATTGGCAACTAGAACGCTCACCACCTGTCCACACAGAGGCCGTTTCCATAGTTCCTAGCCCATAATACTCGGCAATATAATCACTTATCAAGATGGACTCTCGTTGAAGATCAGCAAGATCAACCAACAGATCCATATAAAAGAGCCATGGACTCATCCGTTGAGGACCAGCAAGGTCAGTCAACCAGATCCATGCCCGGTTTCACAAAACAACTCTTACTCCTTGTTCCAATATCTTCCTCGACGCACGCGTGGGTATCCTAGGCGACCCAGAGCCCGAGCACCGTATGGTCAGCACCCTCTAGGATCCTTCGCAGGTGACCTAGCGCTTCACTCATAGGCCGCTTCCTTGGTCCCTCATCCACCGTACCGGAAGCTCACCATTTTAATCGAACCGAGGCTGGTCAAGACCTCGGTCGACCTTGCTACGCGAGACGTCCTCCATTGACTCTCCGTCAGCAGTTGCAACTTTATCAGTTAGGTCTCCACGACCTTAATCACAAGACGGTCAAAATGCTTCCCCAGCATTCTTGACATAAAACAGCCATTTACAAACAGCATTTACAAACAGTTTACAAATACAGTTTCTATATTAACTCTCATTTTTCCACATTATCCCTCATTAATCCACATTACTTATTCCACATTCCATGTATATGTGTACTCATCCAATCACCTCCTTTTCCATCTCTTCACTTCAGATTCCTTCACATCACATATCATATATTCACATCCATATCCACATCCATACATCCACATCCACATCCACATTCACATCCATACATCCACATCTACATGCTTATCTCCATTTTCACATCCTCATTTATACATCCACATCCCATATCCACATTCATACATACACATCCATATCCACATCCACATCCACATCCACATTCACATCCATGCATCCACATCTACATGCTTACCTCCATTTTCACATCCTCATTTATACATCCACATCCCATATCCACATTCATACATACACATCCATACATCCACATCTACATCCACATACATACATACATCCACATCCACATTCCACATTCACATCCACATCTACATTCACATTCACATACATCCACATCCACATTCCCATACATCCACATCTATACATCCACATTCCACATTCACATCTACATTCACATTCACATACATCCACATCTACATTCACATTCACATACATCCACATCCCCATTCCCATTCACATCTATACATCCACATCTACATCCACATACATACATACATCCACATCCACATTCCACATTCACATCTATACATCCACATCTACATCCACATTCACATACATCCACATCTACATTCACATTCACATACATCCACATCCCCATTCCCATTCACATCTATACATCCACATCTACATCCACATACATACATACATCCACATCCACATTCCACATTCACATCTATACATCCACATCTACATCCACATTCACATACATCCACATCCACATTTCCATTCACATCTATACATCCACATCCATTCACATCTATACATCCACATTTACATCTATGCATATACATCTTCATGCATATATCCATTTTCATGTTCATACATCCACACTCCCATCTCCATATCCACACATCCACATACATACATCCATTTTCACATTCCCATTTATATAACCCCATATACCTTCACATCTAATCTTTTACATCACATCCATTCTCGCCCTATCACAACCCATATACATCTTATCCTATCACATACACTTCTTACCTCATCCCCCCATACACATCTTAATTCATCTTATCACATCCTAACTTATTTCATAAGCATCTTATCACCTCTTATCACACCTCTTATCACATCCTATCACTTTCCATACGCATCTTATCAATTCTTATCACATCTCATACACCTCTTATCACATCTTATCACATTTCATATCTTTTTTTTAAAAAAAAAAGAGAATTCTTTTATTTGATATAAGATTTCTCTACATATTTATTTATACATAAATTCCATTTAAGGGGACTAACACTTTCGAAATTAAAATCAATCTTTTATGCATCTTCTTATGCATGATTTCAATTTGGTAGGGAATTATACTTTTAGAATAAAAGAATTTCTCTTATGCATCTAAGTTAAGCATAAAATCCATTTATGAGGAAAATCATACTTTTAGTATAAAAAGAATATCTTTTATGCATACCTATATGCATGAAATCCAATATGATAAAAGTAACACTTTTGATATAAAAATTTTTCCTTTATGCATACTTCTATGCATGAAAATTAAAAATGATAAAAGTAACACTTTTGATATAAAAATTTTCCTTTATGCATACTTCTATGCATGAAAATTAAAAATGATAAAAGTAACACTTTTGATATAAAAATTTTCTTTTATGCATACTTTTATGTATGAAATAAAAATGATAAAAGTAACACTTTTGATATAAAAATTTATCCATTATGCATACTTCTATGCATGAAAATAAAAATGGTAAAAATAACACTTTTGATATAAAAATTTATCCTTTATGCATACTTCTATGCATGAAAGTAAAAATGATAAAAGTAACACTTTTGATATAAAAATTTATCCATTATGCATACTTCTATGCATGAAAATAAAAATGGTAAAAATAACACTTTTGATATAAAAATTTATCCTTTATGCATAATATTAAAATTCAATTTCTCCATGATTATAATGAAATTCTTTCAATTAATCTAGGATGATGATTCCTAGAATATGGTAGGAAGTCCTCTTTTTATGCTTTGAATGAAAATTTTTTATGCATATTTTTTATAAAAATTTTGCCATAGCTCCGCTGCTATGACTGATAAATCTCAATTTTTCTAAGGGATAAAGCTTATCATTAAGGAAATAATTAAAATGATTCTCTAATTGGATCCTTAATCCATAATGGATTGAATCATCAATATACATAAACTAAAAGCATAAGAAAAAGCCATTAATTTGGCCTCAAGCATAGCTTAATCTTGGGTTAAGGAAAAGCTTTATGAAAAGCTTGATTTGGATTGAGAATGGGTCATGAGTATGACCATTTCTTGAGTGAGAGAGAGAATTCACATAAGAATCATTAGAATTTAAACATAAATGAAAATTAACTTCAATAGCATTTATTAAATTATGTAACTCTTCACTACTATTCAAACTTCAATAGCATTTAAAAAAAACCATACCAATTAAACTTCTCAAGCTTGAGAGGGGTTGAGAAGAGAGAAACATTGAGAAATTATAGAAAGATGAATATTCACTAATTACCTTACAACTTGCTTGATTCTTTGTTCACGGTAGAGGCCCCCAACCAATCAATTGGTTAAGTATGTTGATGGAGCCACTAATGGGGATTGAAGAAAGAGGGAAGCTCCAAAAACTAGTGAATTATTAAATGAATTCACAGTTCTTGGCTTAGGTGGAGTAGAGTAACGATGCATAAACACTATATATTTTTCAACAAGGGGGAGGCTTCTATTTATAGGAAAAATTGAGCTCCTAACCAAACAAACTGATTCTAGAA